>NW_028318623.1:1025000-1240000 GCF_062004578.1 Staurois parvus | reverse complement strand
GTGTGTCGTCGGCATAGAGGTGGTAGTTGAAGCCGTGAGAGTGTATGAGTTGGCCAAGGGAGGAGGTGTAGATGGAGAAGAGAAGGGGCCCGAGGACAGAGCCTTGGGGGACCCCAACAGAGAGGGGGAGTGAGAGGGAGGTGGTGGCATTATAGGTAACGCTGAAAGAGCGTTGTGACAGGTAGGATGAGAGCCAGGAGAGAGCAGAATCTCTGAGGCCGAGGGAGTGTAGTTTTTTGAGGAGGAGGGGGTGTATAACTGATCTAAAGCATCAATGTGCATTCATTAGGAGACAATGTCAGAAGGATCTTTGGGGAATGCTCACAAGGTGAGTATAAGGCCTCCTGCACACATGACATAAACACCGCCGCCTTTACAAGTGTTTGACTTTGACTAAATGCACTTCTATGTTAGCTTATGTGGCCATCCATGTTAGAGGAGCATTTAGAGCAGTGGTTCTCAACCTTCCTAATGCCGTGACCCTTTAATACAGTTCCTCATGTTGTGGTGACCCCCAACCATAAAATTATTTACCCAGTAATTATAATTCATGAGTGTCGTTTTACCTCCAATACTGCTGCTTTCAGCACAGTAGCTGCTTTCAACACAGTAGCTGCTTTCTACACAGTAGCTGCTCTTTACACATTGGAAATTTCTGATGGTCTTAGGGGACCCCTGTGAAAGGGACGTTCGACCCCCAGGTTGAGAACCACTGGTTTAGAGGCTGAAAAAGATCTCACCCACCAGCGCTTTCAGGAGAGGAGCTTTTGAGCAGAAATAATGCTGAACACGCCTAAATGTTTAGTGTTTGAACTGTTATTCATACCAATGGCCAGAATAAATGAATATTCTGGTCAGTTGAATCAATTAATGCCCAAATGCTTTAGGTGCGTTGTTATAAGCTGCTTTTGCCCTACCAGGAGCAAAGGAGCCCAGGGCAGGAAAGAAAAGCGTCTGTGTGCTTAAGGCCTAACAAGGTCTGAGGCTGCAGAGACACTTTGCTGCATGAACAAGGTGACGGTGTCCCTTTCATACTATACTCGTGAGCGAACAAAAAATGGATTGGTAAGTGTGTCTTGTGCAAAAATTATATGCTGTCCAGTTTAGATCCTCACCAGGACACTGTGCAGATTGTCAATTTACCGGCATTGAATGCAGACTTTGTGATACTCGCATATCACACAGCGATTTAGTCCTTATAAACCATGACCAGTTATCTGCTCTTCGTTGTTGGTCTTCTTGGTTTCTGTCCAGTGTTTCCTGCAGCCTCTCTTCCCTTTCCCACGTAATCATTATATTGTTAGGCTCCTGGAAGCTCTGCCATCAATATGATTTTAGTGGTTGTCAGATGTGGAGAGCTGTATAAACACAGATGAAAGAGATACAGGCACAAATAAGTGAAACACTCCTATGGACATAACGTATTCTAACGTTGATTGCAGCAGTCTCCTTTCTTTGGATTCTGTCTACAAAGCCATTTTAGCGTGTCCGTGTATTGCAACGCCTGATAACAAATGATACATAAGGGAAGCTCAATACATTTCAATAACATTCCAGTAAACGCAGTAGATCACAACACGCAGATGTAAACTACATTGCGATGCTGCGGTGTAAAAAAGTGCTGCAAAGACATTATAGTCTGAATTGTGGTTCATCAACAGCCCATGCAAAGTGATTGGGCTACCTTTTTACCTCCACGTGAGCGGTAACACACCACAGTGCAGTGAAGTAGACTGAATACTGTATTGTGTCTGTGCAGCAGCTATTTCCCAATAGATATCAGTGGGGCTGCCTGCACAGGGATGCACCCTTGGAACACCTGTGCTGGTATATATGGCCATGCACAGGTTTATGATCTAGGCCTTATTGTGCATCGAACTTGCAGAAAGTGCTTTTTATATTAATCATTCTTACCTTTTTTAAAACCCATTTTTTATTTCAATCTTTTCAGTGCCGAAGAGGGCATAGATGAACTTGAGCTGGTTGCAGAGATTCATATTGGGGATGCCGGTGCATACTCCAATGTCCCGCCAAGGATCTTCAGAAGAGCAAGCCCCTGGAGATTTCAAAAATCAGGTATCTTTTTATGGCACAATATAACTAGTGAATAGTCCAATATACCCACTTATATATATTTTGTCACAGCCCAGTGTTAGAGAAATGCTTCCAAGCCAAATTTGAGCTTTCCAAAAGTCTGTATTTGCATTGAAACTTTGAAGGATTAAGAGCTTGCTCACACTGTCCCGAACACAATGGAGCAATAGTTTGCACAAGAAAATGGCTCAATGCCTTGCTCAGTTTAACCCTTTTACTGCTACTGATGTGTCCCACATGTCAGGGCATTAAAAGCGTTAAAAATAGTTATATGGGTAAATCTTGGCTGTAATGTAAGTGTTCTTTTTTTTTGAAAGGCTGGAATATGCCCCCTGTGTAGCCCTGGACCGGGGCAAATTTCTGGAGATGGCTAGTGGAGGGAGATCAGAGAAACTATCATCACCGATTGAACCCTCTCCATGGAAAGAACCCATAATCCCTTAGTTCTGAGTGCTTTTGGGTTCAGTGCTATCAAACCCTAGCAGTTCAGGCCAGGTAGATAAGTAGATCATGTACATTTATTGCTTGAATACCTGCTTGGATAGACACCAGGGGAGACATCAGATGTCTAATAGACCCCAAGTGTCTCATTGTCAAGGACCTGTCACCCCGCCCCTCATTGTCAGCCCCATTTGACGGCAATAGAGGGGAAAAATAGTTTTTAAAAAAATAATTTTCATTTTTTTTCTTCTCTTCTAGTGTGCCTAAGTACCTCAGGGCTGGAGTTCACACAAGGACAATCAACAGTCCACCAAGAGACAGCACCTAGGCCTTCAAGATTTGAGTTCTTTGGAGCCCCTATGTCTCATATCAATGTAAACCCATGTACCCCCAGAAAATTGAATAGAACTCAAATGAGCTCAGACTGTCATTTAGAACAGAATGCATATGGAACTTTCCAAAAACCTGCAGACAGAACTTCCCTACATGTGAATGCTTCAGTAGCTCCCATGCTCCCTGGAATTCACTGGACAACTAAAGGTCCGCTGGATGCCTTCTCTGCAAAAAGGATACAAAATGGCACATGCACGGAGAGGACTAGTCTAATACATGGCAATACATTAGTTAAAAATACACCTAATGCATTAGAGTCATTGGGTCTTGCTTTGGGAAATGGGACTGGGGTAACAGGTGGGCAGCAAAGACCTCTTGGAGGAGAGAGCTCCACGGTAAACAGCCAGCATACTCAATCTCATGGCTCTTTAGAAAAAGATAGTGGCTCTTCATCCTCTTCCTCCTCCTCCCAGAACCCTATGCTGTCTGCAGGTGGCAGTGGGGTACAGTCAAGCCAATCCCAGGATTTAGATATTTATGACCCTTTTCACCCCACAGATGAGGAGAATGTGAATGGAGACTATATTTATGAAGACTCCCCAGAGAAGGAAACCGATGACCAAGAAGATCAAAAGTATGACCCATTTGAACCCACTGGTTCCAACCCAAGTTCCTCTGAACGCAGCCCTTCACCATATGAAGATGATGATGATGATGATGATGAAGATGATGAAATTGGGAGTGAGACTCACCCAGAAGGTCGAATCTCTGAAGCGTTAGCTGGTATTTATGATGAAAACAGCTTGAGCCAAGACATTCCGGGCGCTGAGAAAACAAAGGAAGGTTTTAAATCTGTAGAATCTGATAAAGGCCTACCAAATGATGAGCATGAGAGAAGTACTGAAGTGGAAAGCAACAAAGCTGAGCAAAAGAGTTCTAAGGAACGTTCGGACTCTGTTTCAAAGGATGTTTCAAAGCTAGATTTTGAACCCTACAGTCCTAGCTCCAGTATAGACATGGACACACCAGATGAGGGGGAGGCAGATGAGGAGTCGCAAGAAGTACCAGAGGAGAAAAGTATTATAGAACCACCAGTTGCTGATTCAACACTTGAAGAAACAAGTATGGCAGAAGCATCAGCAGAGCCTATAAGGCGTGTATTCACAGTGGATGCTGGTATGGACTTTAATAGGAAAACTGACTTTACATCTGAAGCCGAATCTAAGCCCAAGGTTGAAATAAAGGTTTCTCTGGAGTCACTTGCCAAGCCTGATATGAAGTCATATTTACGGTTAGAGAAAATTGCCAAGCTTGGAAGTGAGTCAAGATCACGGCATAAACGAAAGCATTCATCTGAAAGGAGAGATCATGATGACGATTCAGATCGGAAATATGATTCTGAAATTGAAGAAGGGGAGATTGTACAGCCAGATGAAGATTGTTTTAGCCCTGTGCCTATATTCCGGAGCCGATGTCGAGTCCTGGACAGACCACTTAGAATGGTTGAAGGTGATGACTTCCTTTCTCTGCATGCAGATTCAGATGAAGAAGGAACTTTACAAATTGACTTTGGAGACAATCCGATGGATAACAGATGGAAGGGACTGGATTTGAGACGAAAGATTACAAATCAACGTAGAGAGAGGTATCGGAGGAAATCAGAGACTCCACCAAAATCCAAAAAACGCTCCAAATCTCGCTCTCCATCTAGCTCTCATAGTCGTAAGAAGTCCAAACGTGAAAGAAAAAGATCCAGGGAAAGGAAGAGGTCCAAGGAGCCACGAACAACAACAACAACAACAACAACAACTACTTCCTGGTCTACTTCAAAAAAATCTAAAGATAGCAAAGACCGCAAGCGTTCTAGGTCACGGTCTTTTAAGGGTAGTAAGGTTTCTCGTTCACGGTCTAGAGAACGCAGACGGTCACGTTCCTGGTCACCTTCCATTAGCACTAGCTTATCTGCCGTAGGATCTTCTCGTCCATCAGCTGAAAGGAGAAAAACTTGCAGATCAAAATCGAAAGAGAAGAGACGCCGTTGGTCTCGCTCTGTCAGTATGGAGCGGTCCCGAAAAGATAAACATAAGGACAAGCATCGGGTAGATGGGAAGAAAAAGAAGAAAAGATCACGTTCAAGGTCCAGAGAAAGAGATAGAGATAGAAGATCTTCCCGGCACTCAAATGATAGGAGAGAAAAGGAGAAGACGAGGCCCAGGCACACTTTAGATGAACCCAAGGTTGAAAACCCTCCACTCTTGGAGAGGAGGCGACGTGATAGTCGCTCAGTGGTACCTCCCTCAATACAAGAGCTGAATAATGCAGATCTTTTTACAATAAAGAGAACGATTACTGTGAACCCAGAAGAGAAACTAGATCGTGAAGAATTGCTTCGTACTCCTGAACTTCATGGGAAGAGAGAGGTTCTGTATGATTCAGAAGGACTGAGCTTCGAAACCTATTCTGACCGTGAAACTGTCGATGACAGGGATGGAAAATCTAACAGGGTTTTTGAAAGGCATTCTGTCAAGACGGATTCCAGCAAGAGAAGGATGCCCATGGACTTTACAACCAAGCGGGTAGAAGAAGAAAGAGAAAGCCGACAGAGAGTTTCCAAAGATAGAGATAGAGATAGAAAAAGAGCTTACCCAGATGACAGTCGGGACCGGTATAAAAAACGTTTCAAAGAAAGTTCTGATCCAGAACCTGAGCCACTGAAGTTAGACCGAGACAAAATTCGTTCTGACAAGGATAAAACTCCAAAGAAACTTAAAACAAGTCATAAAGACAGCAAAGGAAGCTCAACTAGGAAAGTAAAACTTCAGTCTAAAGTGGCTGTGTTGATCCGAGAAGGTGTAAGCAGCACCACAACTGTCAAAGAAGCTGGCTCTATTGGAGTCAAGTTCAGCAGAGACCGAGAAAGCCGATCCCCATTCCTAAAATCTGATGAAAAGATAACTGATATTAAAAGTGGTCGACCTAAACTTGAAACGGATGATGTCAAAGAACCTCTTCTAAGGCCTAAAAAAATTAAAGGTTTAAAAACAAAAACTGGTGTTAAGAAAGTAAAGCCGGTTGGTGCTACAGGGAATCTGGTTAAACCTAAAGGAACTCTAGAAAAGAAGAAGAAGAAACTGAAGACAAAAGCCTCATTAAAGAAGTCCAAAGCAGATAGCTGCAGTCAGGAGATATTAAGCCCCATTGAACCCAAAGAAGAACCGATATGGTCTGACACCGAGAAAACTGAGATTAAAGTGAAACCTCCAAGTCCTCCTAAGCCAGCCAATGAACAAGAGCTTACCCCTGATTCCCAGACTGTAGACAGTAGCTGCAAGACTCCGGATGTTTCATTCTTGCCAGAGGACCTCCCTTTAGACCAAGACAGAATTACTGATTTAGTGGTTGACAGTATTTCTGAGGCCAAGGAAGAGGCACCCCGTCAGCCACCTCCTCCCCCACCACCCCCAGCACCGATACCATGGAACCTCCAGTCAGGCGTGGATTGCACCACAAGTGGGGTCTTAGCATGTAAGTGGACTTTTCCTTTTTTTTTTTTTTTTTTAAATGTCTAGAAATATATTTTTATTTTGCGGGTTAATATTTTATTTAAATGGTCAGTCCACATAGAAATATTGAGGAATAAGTCCGCCCTAGGCTTTCTATATGGCAGTGGTCTCCAAACTGCGGCCCAGGGACTGGATACGGCCCTTTGCTTGCTGTTATCTGGCCCTTGGGGCACTTTTTTTTAATTTACTGACACCAACATGGGACATAATTCCTCCCACTGACACCAGTGATAGGGCGCTATTTCTCAAACTGACACTAACAATGGGGCACTATTCCTCCCACTGACACCAATGATGGGGCACTATTCCTCCCACTGATACCAATGATGAGGCACTATTCCTCCCACTGATACCAATGATGGGGCACTATTCCTCCCACTGATACCAATGATGGGACACTATTCCTCCCACTAATACCAATGATGGGGCACTATTCCTCCCACTGACACCAATGATGGGCACTATTCCATCCACTGATACCAATGATGGGGCACTATTCCTCCCACTGATACCAATGATGGGGCACTATTCCTCCCACTGACACCAATGATGGGGCACTATTCCTCCCACTGACACCAGTGATGGGGCACTATTCCTCCCACTGACACCAGTGATGGGGCGCTATTCCTCCCACTGACACCAGTGATGGGGCGCTATTCCTCCCACTGACACCAGTGATGGGGCGCTATTTCTCAAACTGACACCAGTGATGGGGCGCTATTTCTCAAACTGACACTAACAATGGGGCACTATTCCTCCACTGATACCAAAGATGAGATATTATTTATTCACTGACGTGGACGTTTTCTACCCCCACTTACTACATTCGGCCCTCCCCCCTTAGCTTTGAAGCACAGTAAAGTGACCCTTTGTTTGGAGACCCCTGTTATATGGGATACTTCAACATCAAGAAGTCTCTGGTACAGTTCTTGTCAACTTGGGACATCTGTGTATTCTTCCCCCCTTTGCTTGTTACTGTTGTATTTTTTATAAAATACACATCCAGATAATGGCCACAAGAGGAGCAGGAGGTGTGCACCCAAAGTACTTCTCAAGCACAGGTATCTCACAAATAGAGTTCCTAAATCTAATATATGAAAATGAAAAGTGGTTTAGTTGTGTTCTGTCTACCAGAACCTGAAATATTAACTTTAAGTGAACTGACCTTTATAGTGTTTGAAATAGAAATGGAAGACAAAGCATTTGTGTAAAGATATAAAAAACATTGTAAATACATTTTCCCCCTGTTTTAGAAGTGTTGGGCATGACCTCTAAGTTCCTTATGCAGCTGAGAACAGATAGCTAGGGAAGGAGAAACAGCAGTGCACTGAGCTTCCCAGTGAACAGCTGTGGGGGGGGGGGGGGGCGGGGGCAGACGTCTGATTATTGAAGGAGAGCAGGCTGAGTTCTCAGCACGGGTAGAGAACTGACCACGCTGTGCTCTCCTGATCATTGAAGGAGCGCAGGCTAAGTTCCCAGCACGGGTAGAGAACTGACCACGCTGTGCTCTCCTGCCTAGTGTGGTCAGTTTTTAATAGGAAAGCAGAGGAACTGGCAGGAACACCAGGGATTTCACACAAAGGAAACGATACAAAGAGAACAGGATACTTTTCATACAAGTACATGGTACAGCAGGCGCAGATCAGGAATATGAAATGTTGGGTTTACATACTTTTTAAATTATTGTAATGATGTGGCCAGTCACTCCATGGTTGATGGTAATGCTCTTTCTGAAACACGGCTGTTTGCTGAGTACCCTTTTTTTGAATGCAAGCAGTGTAACTATCTGAATTTAAAGGATAGGTTCACCTCTTACCGGACAATAATAAATGCACAATTTTTGCAGGTATAAAAATGTGAATTTACTATTATTATTATTATACAGGATTCATATATTATTATTATTATTATTATACAGGATTTATAAATTATTATTATACAGGATTCATATATTATTATTATTATTATTATTATTATTATTATACAGGATTCATATATTATTATTATACAGGATTTATAAATTATTATTATACAGGATTTATATGGCGCCAACAGTTTGCTCAGCGCTTTACAATATAACGGGAGACAATACAGCAACAATACAGTTCAATACAAGAGGGATAGGAGGGCCCTGATCCTGGGAGCTTACAATCTAGGAGGGAATTTTTTGTTTCAGGAGCCTGGAAAGCATAGCACCAGCGATCAGCAGATCGATGGTCCCATGCAGGTCTCCTGCAGACTGTCAGTGTAATCTTTCTGGCCGTACATCATACAGGCAGGCAGTTTTACACTGACAAAAAAAAAATCAATGAACCAACACAGCGCTCAACACTGCCGTGGTAGTTCATTGAGAACTACAAGCCGACAGCCACAAAGGCTGTCGGGACTTGTAGTTTCCCATTCACAGGACTCTGTGAATGAATGACATGGCTGGGCTGGTAGAGTCCTGTACTGCTGGGCTGTTTTTAAAATTGTGACAGCTAGCGGGGGGAGAAGATCCCCTGTAGCTGTCGCAATGGTGGATCGGGGGGTGCAGTCCTACAGTAACATGTTACACCCAAAATATGGGTATAACATAACATATTACAAAAGTTAAACTTATCCTTGAACATAGTGTCACCTTCTTGTAGTCCTACTGCACATTCTGTGCAACAGAGCGGGGGAGGGAGGAGTATGTGCAACAGAGCGGGGGGAGGGAGGAGTATCCAATGGATCTTCCAGGAGCCAGGAGTGCAAGACGTACGCTGATAGGGAGGAGAGAGCAGAGAGTTTAGCTCTTCACTCCTTTTGCACACTGGACACTTTGGCCATTTCTCCTAGACACCTATTCTCCTGGCAGAAAAACCGCTTGGTGCTTGGAAATGTGTGTAACGTGTTTAGGCGCGTCAAGTGCTTGGTCTTTCATTAATTTCATTGGCCAGAATAATAAGGCACCATGCACACGAACGGTAAAAATACGTTTCCCCTAGAGGAGTTTAGTGTTCTGCCTGTTGAAACAGTTAATGTTATCTTATGTGTCCATAAGGCACGGGTGTCAAACTGGCGGCCCTCCAGTTATTGCCAAACTACAAGTCCCATGAGGCATTGCAAGATTGACAGTTACAAGCATGACTCCCAAAGGCAGAGGCATGATGGGACTTGTAGTTTTGCAAAAGCTGGAGGGCCGCCATTTTGACATCTGTGGTCTAGAGGTTTTTTTTTAAGCTCTGAATTTTGAGGCAGAAAAAAAACCCTTCTGTTTTGCGTTTTTGGGAGGATTTTTCTGGCAGAAAAAAAAAAAAGCTAAACACTAGTACAAAAACCCTACATTTTTTTTTTTTTTAAGCTTTTGTGCATTATTAACTTATTACTATTATTATACAGGATTTATATAGTGCCAACAGTTTGCTCAGCACTTTACAATGTGAGGGCAAACAGTACAGTTACAATACAACTGAATACAGGAGGAATCATAGGGCCCTGCTCGTGCATGGAACCTCATTTATTCTTGCCATTGAAATTAATGCTCAAATGCTAAACGCATCTAGCATTAACGTGAATTTTTTTCTGCCAGTTTGACACCTGTGGTCTAGAGGGGTTTTTCAAGCTCTGAATTTAGAGAGAGAAAAAAAACCTTTCAGTTTTGCTGGCAGAAAAAAAGTTAAACACTAGTACAAAAACCCCCAAAAAATAAAAAAAATTTTCCTGCCAAAATCAGTCGTTTTTTTTTTTTTTTTTTTTTGGAGTTTTTGTGCATTAATTTATTATTATTATTATTATACAGGATTTATATACTGCCAACAGTTTGCGCAGCGCTTTACAATGTGAGGGCAAACAGTACAGTTACAATACAACTGAATACAGGAGGAATCAGAGGGCCCTGCTCGTGCATGGAACCTCATTTATTCTGGCCATTGAAATTAATTAATGCTCAAATGCTAAACGCATCTAGCATTAACGTGCATTTTTTTTCTGCCAGTTTGACACCTGTGGTCTAGAGGGGTTTTTTCAAGCTCTGATTTAGAGACAGAAAAAAATCCCTTCAGTTTTGCTGGCAGAAAAAAGTTAAACACTAGTACAAAAACCCCCCAAAAATAGATTTTTTTTCCTGCCAAAATCAGTCGTTTTTTTTTTTTGTAGATTTTGTGCATTATTAATTTATTATTAATTTATTATTATAATACAGGATTTATATACTGCCAACAGTTTGCGCAGCGCTTTACAATGTGAGGGTAAACAGTACAGTTACAATACAACTGAATACAGGCGGAATCAGAGGGCCCTGCTCGTGCATGGAACCTCATTTATTCTGCCCATTGAAATGAATTAACGCTCAAATACTAAACGCGTCTAGCATTAACGTGAGTTTTTTTCTGCCAAAACATTACTGCTCCTGGACACGCTGGCAGTGGCTTTTTTTGTGCCTCTGAATGCCTGTGTGCATGGACACATAGGCTAAAATGTCAAGGGCGTTAAGAGGCAGAAATAAAACACCAGACGCCCCTAGGGGCAGCGTTAAAAATGTCCAGTGAGGCCTTCTCCTTTCACTGCCTAGCTACATTGTGGGATTAGATGGTGAACCTGTAAGTGAAAGAAAAACTGCAGCAGAGAAAGTTTGGGTCCCTCTGCTGCCAGACATGGTTGTGCTGTGTGGTAGAGCTGTGTAAATTTTATTATTTATTTATTCCAGGTACTTATATAGCGCCGTCAATTTACACAGCGCTTTACATATACAGTTATGTTCAAAATAATAGCCGTCAGACATCACTAACCGGATCAATCACTGCTTTTGGTGGAAATGATATTTCTACATGGCAAATAATTTCCTAGCAGGTGTAGTAGAGTAATAGAAATCCAACAGACCCAACAGTCATGACATGCATGCTGCTGATTCTGTGTCATTGAATCACTGATTGAAAGGGGCGTGTTCAAAATAAAAACCCTGCCTTGTCAGTAGATTTTTTTTTAAATCCTGACTTTACTACCACTTTAACTACTTCCAGTCCGGACATTTTTACCCCCTTCCAGTCCAGGCCAATTTTCAGGCTTCAGCGCTATCACACTTTGAATGACAGTTGCGCGGTCATGCAACATTGTACCCATATGAATTTTTTATAATTTTTTTTTGAGACAGATAAAACTTTATTTTGGTGGCATTTATTCACCACTGGGATGTTTATTTTTTTTTTTTGCTATATAAATTAAAAAGTCCAAAAATTTTTGAAAAAGTTCTTATTAAATTTTGCAAATAAATTAATCTTTCTTCATAAATCGTGGCCAAAATGTATCCAGTTATCTTTTTAGTAAAAAAAAAATAACCCAAATTAGTTTATAACCTAAAATTTTAATTTTTCTAATTTTTTTTTACATTTTTATTTTTTTTTTTTATATTTTGTTTTTGTTTTAACATACTGTCCCCTAACAGTACAGTGTCGCCATAGTGACACTGTACTACTTGGGGGGTGATGATTTATTTATTTTTACATTGATTGCTTTTATACACATAAAGGCTGTAAAAGCAATCATTTCTCCTTTTCTCTGGCTGCATTCTTGAGAGCTGTGATTGGTCACAGCTTGTTACATGGTACAAGGCTGTTGTGAATAGCCCTGTACCATGTGACCTCTGTGATCATTAACCCTTTGAGGACCAAGGGACGTATTTGTCCCATGTTTTTAATTGCGTGTATCATCTGATTAAGAACTCTTTTTTTTTTTTTTTTTTTTTTTTTTGGTTTGAGTCAAAATATTAGTTCTTATCAACAAACAACAAATGGATCTAGCTTTTTGCCAATTATTTCATCAAATGGCTTAGTTACAGCAACTGAAGTGTACGAACTTTAAAAACAAAAAAATTGATTCTTTTGGCGTTCCAAAATCTTACGGGTTAACAGATTTCACTGGTAGTAAGCAATGATGTCAGCAAGTGACATCTTGCTTACTACTATTCATGTGATCACTTTTTGGCCAATCAGTGATCACATGAATCGGGACCTCACACAGAGGTCCTGTACAGCGATCGGTGTTCCGTTGTGTCCTCCGGATCGCGGTGCTGCGCACTCCTAGGGAGCACACACAGGCTGTAAATGTGGGCGCCATTTATGAACGGCAACCCGCTCCGGCACTGCTCCTGTCCGGCCGTCTATGCACATGGGCCGGACGGGAAGTGGTTAAGTGTGAGTCAGGGCCACAGTATATGGTGTTTGCTTATAAAATGAGATTGGGGGGGTTCCCTTGTGTGTAATAGTTGAGATGTAGGGGGATTCTGTTGACCAGTTGTAGTACAGAAATGACCCATTAGAGTTTTATTAATTAACTGTTAATACATGTTGTTTATGTGATTACAGTGACTGCGCTCCTGTTCAAGATGGAGGAGGCAAACATGGCAAGCCGAGCCAAGGCACAGGAGCTAATCCAAGCCACCAATCAGGTGTTTACTCGATAATTGGTCCAATTTCTCTTCGTTTCACAAATACTGTTCAAATCTTTGTGAAGGAAAATTTGTACTTAAAAAAATTAAAAATTTAAAATCGAGGTTGCTTTGGCTGACCTTTTCTATAAATACTCGTGCTGATGTAATGGGAACTGAGGTCAAAAGTGGCATCCTACTTTATTCTCCTTAGCACCCCGGTCACACCAATTTGACTTTGAAATTGTGCGACTTCCAGATAAGTTGCACGATTTCAAAGCCGGATATCAGGTGCGACTTGTCCGGCATCTGCGGCTTGCAAGACAGATGTCTATGCAAGCCGTACCTGAAGTAGTGCATGCACTATCAAAATCTGTGCAACTCCGACAAAGTCGGAACCACACTGATATGAGCACTTTAATTACGTACTATAGGGTTTGACTTGCCATGCGATTTTAACCACTTGAGCTTCTGAGGATTTACCCCCCTTAATGACCAGGCCTCTTTTTGCTACTCGGCGCTGCACTAATTCAACTGATAATTGCGCGGTCATGCGATGCTGCACCCAAACGAAATTTACGTCCTTTTTTTCACACAAATAGAGCTTTCTTTCGGTGTAATTTGATCATCTGTGCGCTTTTTATTTTTCACGCTATAAACAAAAAAAGGCCAAAAATTTTGAAGAAAAACAATATTTTTTTACTTTCAGCTATAAATTTAGGCCAAAATGTATTCTGCTCCATGTTTTTGGTAAAAAAAATCCCAATAAGTGTATATTGATTGCTTTGTGTGGAAGTTATAGCGTCTACAAACTATGGTATAGATATTGCAATTTACGCCATTTTTTTGCTATACAGCGCTGCGCTAGTTTAACGGACAATTGCGCGGTCATGCAATACGATACATAAATGAAATTTACATCCTTTTTTTCCCCACAAATTGTGCTTTCTTTCGGTGGTATTTGATCGCCTGTGCGGTTTTTATTTTTTGCGCTATAAAAAAAAAGGCTGACAATTTTGAGGAAAAAAAAAACAATATTTTGGACTTTTTGCTATAAAACATGTCCAGTAAAAAAAAAAATGCAAAAATCAAATTTAGTCATAAATTTCTGCCAAAATGCATTCTGCGACATGTCTTTGCTAAAAAAAAACCCGATACGTGTAAATTACTTGGTTTACGTGAAAGTTATAGCGTTTACAAATGGCGGGAAAGATACTGGCATTTTTAATTTTTATTTATACTAATAACGCCGATCAGCGACATATGGCGGCGATCAGTGACTTATGGCGGGACTGCGGCGGACATTTTGACACTGGGGGGGAAACTGACTTGGGGTCACTGACATCCCCAGTGACACCAATACAGTGATCAGTGAAAAAACCCCACTGAAACTGTACTAATGTCACTGGGGAGGAAGGGTTAACATTTTTAGAATTTGCTGTGTAAGGGGAGTGTTTTACTAGGGGGCGGGGGTGTGTACTGGACAGTGGGAGGGAGGGGGGAGCTGATCCAAGGAGAGAAACTCTTCTCTCCCTCTGCAGCTTGTCGGCAAACTGTCACAGAGCAGGGCTGTGTGTAAACAATGCAGCCCTGCTCTGTGTCAGTGATCACCGCTCATCGCGGGAAAACGGCCGGTAAAAACCGTCTGTGACCCGGCGGTGGAGAGCCGCTGCTGACACCCGCGGGACAGGTAGGGCGGGCGCCTCGCGCGTCCCCCCTACCTGTTTTGAAGGCAGCCGTTTTAAAACGTGCTTTTGCCTACGAGCGCCGCCCTGCCGCCGTTTATATGCAGTGGCTGGGCGGCAAGTGGTTAAACACACATGGCAAGGCAAGTCACACTCTGTATGACCGGGCTCTAAATGTGCATCTAAGGTCAAGAACAAAAATGTCATATATTGCAGCTTGCCAGTCCTTCGATGTGGTGGCTGCATTAGTTCTCTTTTTTTTTTTTTTTTTTTTTTTTCATTTACCTGATGATCATGCCGGTATCACATTTCCTGTCCCACAGTGACATCATTCATTCACTACCTGTAATATTTTCTATGACTTTCACTAAAGAATGCGTGCACTTTAACCACTTGAGCTCTAGAAGGTTTTACCCCCTTCACTACCTGGCCACTTTTTGTTATTCAGTACTGCGCTACTTTAACTGGCAATTACGCAGTCATGCAACACTGTACCCAAATGCCATTTATATAACTTTGTTCACGAAATACAGCTTTCTTTTGGTGGGATTTAATCACCACAGGGTTTTTTATTTTTTACTATATAAATGGAAAAAATGTAAATTTTGATGAAAAAAAACAATATTTATTAATTTGGTAATAAAAAAACAGTTACACAGTAATAGCGGTCATCAGCAATTTATAGTTGGACTGTGGTAGTGCGGCAAGCAGTCTGACACTAACTGACATTGGCTGTTAGGTACCCTAACTGACTAACAGACTCTGACATCACCATTGACACTAATACAGTGATCAGTGATAATATTATATACTGTCACTGTGCTAATGACACTGGCTGGGAAGGGGTTAACATCTAGGGGCAATCAAAGGGTTAACTGTGTGCCTAACAATGTGTAATGTGTGCCACTTTTTATTAAATATCTTTGTTCCTTCTATCTACTTTGCAGGAAGAAGAAGCAAAGATTGTTCTTGTACGGAGCCCTGTGGTGTTTGTCAACACAGAGCTCTGGGCTGTGATTGCACGCAGTTGATCAGCAGGTCCTGGCCATGAATCATTAGCCGGGACCAGCTAAGTCCTTCTGTGTTCAATCACAGCAGAGCCGGCGGGCGGGAGGTTGTGTGCGAGCCCTGAACCAATAAGAAAGACATGGCGTACAGGTATTTTACTATGCTGGGCTGTGATTGGACACAGCCGATCAGCGGGTCTCAACCATGACCTCAGTCGGCTGGGGGAGGGGGTTGTGTGTGCGCCTTGAACCTGGAAGTAGGGGCCAGCGTACAGGTATGTGATTGTGCCTGTATGGGCCGCCTGCAATCATTAAAATTACTGCGGGCAGTCAGCAAGTAGTTAAAGCGGAGTTCCACCCAAAAGGGGAAGTTCCGTTTTAAGTCCTAGTCCCCCGTTCCCCATTAAGGATTGGCACCTATGGGGAGCGGGGGGGGGAGCTGGTACCCGAATTGACAGGCACCCGCTCCCACTTCCGCTGCGATCACTTAAGGCGATTGGAAGTTTCTCTGGGACACGTAACAGGTCCCAGAAGACTATGGGGCCATTCACAAAGCGCAACACTTCTCGCGCATGCGCAGTGGGCACCCGGCTGTGAAGCCGCAAGCTGTCACAGCCGGGTGACAACACTGAAGATGCCGGCGCCGGGGAGAGAAGGTGGCCGGTGAAACCATCCATGGTGAGGTCACCGCAGGACCGAGAGACAGGTAAGTGGCTGTATTTTAAAAGTCAGCAGCTACAGTTTTTGTAGTTGCTGACTTTTATTTAGCCCTTGAAAAAATATAGAATGTTTGCTAGTTTTCTTTAACCACTTGCCTACCGGACACTTATACCCCCTTCATGCCCAGTCCAATTTTCAGCTTTCAGCACTGTCGCATTTTGAATGACAATTGCGCTGTCATGCAACATTGTACACATGTGAAATTTTTATAATTTTTTTCATACAAATAGAGCTTTCTTTTGGTGGTATTTACTTTATTTTTTTTTTTTGCGCTATAAACAAAAAAAGCAAGAAATAAAAAAAAAAAAAGTTTTTCTTTGTTTCGATTATAAAATTTTGGCAAACAGGTAATTTTTCTCCTTCACTGATGTGCGTTGATGAGGCTGCACTGATGGGCACTGATAGGCAGCACTGATGGGTGGCACTGCTGGGCACTGGTGGGTGGCCGATCACTCCTCTGACAACTGCCGGTTTTTGGCAGTACTTTCCTCACACTGTGACAGCGTGAGGAAAGTGCAGCCAATAACCGGCAATTGCATTTCCCGATCAGTGTGTCATATGACGTCCTCCCAGAACTGACCGGCCATAGAGAAGCCATCATTCGGCTATCTGCGGTCGGCAAGTGGTTAACTACATGCCGCTCAGCCACTGTACATATACGGCGACAGGGCGGCACTCGCAGGCAAAACCACGTTTTAAAACGTGTGTTTTGTAAACAAATAGGGGGCGCGCGAGGCGCGCTGCCGCCCTATTTGTCCCGCGGATCACCGCCGCAGATGTCAGTTGACGGGTCACAGCCGCTCCTTAGCGGCTATGTCCCGGCGATCGGCGGCAAACAGTAGCTGTACTGTCTGTCACTTCCCTGTCAGCTCGTGGATGAGCTGATCGAGAAAGAACAGTTTCTCTTTCTCGATCAGCCTTGTCCCGCCCAGTACACACCCCCGCCCCCTAGTAAAACACTCCCCTCACTCCTATAACCCTTCCCTGCAAAATAAAGTTAACCCCTTCCTCCCCAGTGCCATTAGTACAGTGTCAGTTTTTTTTTTTTTGCACTGATCACTGTATTAGTGTTTTTGGGGATGTCAGTGACCCCAAGTCAGTACCCCCCAATGTCAGAATGTCCGCCGCAGTCCCGCAGTCCTGCCATAAGTCGCTGATCGCTGCCATAAGTCGCTGATCGCTGCCATAAGTCGCTGATCGCTGCCATAAGTCGCTGATCGCCGCCATAATTCGCTGATCGCCGCCATTATTAGTATTAAAAAAAAAAAAACCCTAAAAATCCCAGTATCTTTCCCGCCATTTGTAAACGCTATAACTTTCACGTAAACCAATTAATTTACACGTATTGGGTTTTTTTTGTAGCAAAGACATGTCGCAGAATGCATTTTGGCAGAAATTTATGACTAAATTTGATTTTTGCATTTTTTTTTTTTTTTTACTGGACATGTTTTGTAGCAAAAAGTCCAAAATATTGTTTTTTTTTTCCTCAAAATTGTCAGCCTTTTTTTTTTTTTATAGCGCAAAAAATAAAAACCGCACAGGCGATCAAATACCACCGAAAGAAAGCTCAATTTGTGGGGAAAAAAAAGGATGTAAATTTCATTTATGTACCATATTGCATGACCGCGCAATTGTCCGTTAAACTAGCTCAGCGCTGTATAGCAGAAAAATGGCGTAAATTGCAGTATTTATACCGTAGTTTGTAGACGCTATAACTTCCACACAAAGCAATCAATATACACTTATTGGGATTTTTTTTTACCAAAAACATGGAGCAGAATACATTTTGGCCTAAATTTATAACCAACTTTGAGTTTACGATATATTTTTTATAGCTGAAAATAAAAAATATTGTTTTTCTTCAAAATTTTTGGCCTTTTTTGGTTTATAGCGTGAAAAATAAAAAGCGCACAGGTGATCAAATTACACCGAAAGAAAGCTCTATTTGTGTGAAAAAAAGGACGTAGATTTCGTTTGGGTGCAGCATCGCATGACCGCGCAATTATCAGTTGAATTAGTGCAGCGCCGAGTAGCAAAAAGAGGCCTGGTCATTAAGGGGGGTAAATCCTCTGGAGCTCAAGTGGTTAATGTAGCAGCATGGCAGAGATCAGAGGTTTTCTAATCATTCCTCTTAACTGTTCTAATGTATGACCGGTTAATAACCAGCTAAATTTTTCTTCTCTCACAGATCCTCAGTCACAGCAAGCCTTCTACCTCACTGGTTACCCAGCCTCCTCCGCCTGTCATTCCATCTCTTGGTCACTCGGCTCCCTCCTATCACCCTTATACTTCTCTACCCCTTAGTGGCAACTCCAGCCCTCCGACCCCACCTGGAATCTCAAGTCTAAACTCCCAAACAATTCCCGGTTCCACCTCCAGCTCATTTTTCAACACTAATACAATGTCAGAGCTGGGAAAACGGGAAGGCAGCACTAGCTCTGAGGGCAGAGGAGACACTGATAAGGTATTAACATGTAATGCGTCTGTCTAGTAATGACCATGCCGTTAAATGTTCTGGGCGTTAATAGGATTCCAGCTTCCCCTGTTCTGTTGAAAATTGTCCTTTTTACATTTCAAAAAAATGTGTGTACGTGTCATGATTTATTTAATGCTTTTATACAGTTTAGTGTCACTTTTAAAGAGGAACTTTAGTCAGAAAATGAAGTCCTGCTAGATCCCTTCAGGCTGGCCCATTTTGCAGGTATAGCTATGTAAAACAATAAAAATAAGTGCATATTCTGTTTACATTTATTATTGCATTTTCTTACTTCATTTTAATCTGCACATGCTCAGTTGCTCTTTATTTTTTGGCAATGTGCCGAAAATGTAGAGGCCGATCTACTGATAGCCTAAAGATTTACTGCTGCTCAGGGACTCTGGGCTTCAGCAAAATGGCAGCCTCCAACAAGGAGAAATGTGAACAATGCTGGAGGCAATTTCCAGCACACAGTAAATTTGGTGGCAGAATTATTAATGTAGCATGTATGTTCCTTGTTAAAGAACACTTTTATCAAGTTGCTTTGTCTAAAGTTCAGCTTTAAATATATGTAAGAAAACACTTTCTTTCCTTTAAGACAGTCCAATTCCAAAGAAATTCCAAATTTAATGGTCATGTTGTATGATGTGAGCAGTCTCCACTTCAGGGAAGGAAAATTATAGGATGAGTCTATGCTAGAGAACCATTCAGCTTCATAGTCAAGTAGGGCACAAAAACAGAAAGTTCTTTACTTACAGTTCTGAGTTTCAAATATTGCTCTCCTGCAGTACATTTCACATGGAAAACAGGACATTCAGGGGACACTAGCAGGTCTGGTATGTAATGAAATCATACCTCCACTCAGTCTGTCCTTAAAGGAGAGGTAGGGCCAAAGCTGTTTTGGCCCTACTTCTCCTATAGGTCACAGGAGTGTACTTCGTTCTGCACTCATGTCACCCTGATTCAGCCGACAGCAGGCTAAAGTCCGCTGTCGGCTGATGCCACTCAGCCGGTCCAGACTTTGGAGGGATCCTAACTTTAATGTCGGGATCCGCCAAGATGCCTACCCAACAGCTGGTTCAGCCTCTCGTCGTGCTGCTGAAAGCCTGAGCCAGCTGCTCCTGCCCGCTTCCACAGTGGGGCAGAGCAGAGCCAGTGACTGACAGTCACCACACTCTACTCAGTAAAGACTGAGAACTGAACAATCGGCAATCTTTGATCGCTCCGTTCTCAGTCTTAAAGGCAGAGGGGACAGATGTACCATCGATCTGATGCTGCATCTATGTAGGTTTCTTTTTTTTTTTTTTTTTTTCAAACTCCAAACTTCTCTTTTAATCAGCTGGAATTTGGACACCATAGTGTGCACCCTTGGCTTTTATGAGGAGTACAGGAACTTATCAAAGTTGACTACTCCCCAGCTCCATTTTGGCCCATCTTTAAGTGGTCACCATAACTAGTAAAGAGATGTAGTAGGGGATGGGTCAAAGTGCTCACTTTCTAGCTGATTTGGTGTTTTCATTAAACGCCCCTGGTTTTCAGCGTAGTTTGACTATTTTCCCACCAGGCCAATTCTGACACTTCTTTCCTACATGTAAAAATTAGTTTTTTGTTTGCTTTAAAAAAAAACAAACAAACAAAATAACTACTTACAACCCCCAAACATTATATCTTTTTAAGCAGAGACTCTAGAGAATAAAATGGTGTTTGTTGCATATTTTTTATGTCACATGATATTTGCGCAGCTGTGTTTCAAATGTAGGTTGTTTTTTTTTTTTTGTTTGGTTTTTGTTTTTTTTAAATCCAGTTTAAAGACTTTTAATGCACAAGATCATGGTAAAATGCAGTCTGGTTCAGATGGTGCGGGTCGAGATTGCATATCCACTGGAGACATTTTTCATTTTTTTTTTTTTTTTGTGTGTGTTTATGGTGGTCGTTGGCTTTTCCTTACAACCGAAGTGTTAGGGCCAATTCACACCAGTGCGTTGATCTGCATTTTAGCACAGCTGTAAAATGCTGATCAACGGAAGAACATCTGAAAAACAATAATTTCCAGTGTGTCCTAATCACCATAATACTGCATTGACCTGCATTGCGCTAAAATGCAACATGTATACATTTTAACGCAACGGATGTTAGTGGATGTCAACACGGTGCACAGTATACTCTGTGAAAATGCAATGTATTATTATTATTATACAGGATTTATATATTATTATTATTATTATACAGGATTTATATATTATTATTATTATACAGGATTTATATATTATTATACAGGATTTATATATTATTATTATTATTATACAGGATTTATGGCGCCAACAGTTTGCTCAGCACTTTACAATATAACGGGAGACAATACAGCAACAATACAGTTCACTACAAGAGGGTTAGGAGGGCCCTGATCCTGGGAGCTTACAATATAATAGGGAGGGGCTGGTGGTACAAAAAAGGTAATAACTGTGGAGGATGGACTTATTATTATTCAGGATTTATATATTAAGTCCATCCCCCCACAGTTATTACCTTTTTTTTTTTTGTACCACTAGCCCCTCCCTCTTAGATTGTAAGCTCCGAGGAGCAGGGCCCTCCTATCCCTCTTGTATTGATCTGTATTGTTGCTGTATTGTCTCCTGTTATATTGTAAAGCGCTGAGCAAACTGTTGGTGTTATATAAATCTTTATAATCTAATGTCCATAATGTCCGTATTTTCCCTAACTTCTCTAGTTCTGACTGAATAATGTTTGACCTAGAGAGAAAATAACCTAATGACCATTCAGTTATTTTTTTTTTTTTTTGCACTTTAAAATGTGTACACACGGTTTCACAGGATGAATAGCTCTGCAATCCAGTTTTTGTTTTTTTTGTGTTTGTTTTTTTTTTTTTTTGTTTGGTTTTGTTGTGTTTTTTTGTTTGGTTTTGTTGTGTTTTTTTGTTTGGTTTTTTTTGTTTTTTTTTGTTTGTGTTTTTTTTTTTTTTTTGTTTGGTTTTGTTGTGTTTTTTTGTTTGGTTTTGTTGTGCTTTTTGTTTGTGGGTTTTTTTTTATAAATATACCTCCTAGTGTTTTTATTTGATTTTGCTACTAATTTAACTAACGGGTTCAGTGTAGTGCTCATCGCGTTACATTATAGTGGGAGACAATACAGCAACAATACAGTTCAATACAAGAGGGATTTGAGGGCCCTGATCCTGGGAGCTTACAATCTAGGAGGGAGGGGTTAGTGGTACAAAAGGTAATAACTGTGGGGGATGGAGTGGTTGGAAGAGTAGAAGATTCCATTATTAGCTGAGGGCGGGATAGGCTTCCCTGAAGATGTATGCTTTAATGTACGCTAAAATACATGTCAGCGTATGTCCGGGAGTGACTAAAATGCATGGAAATGCACATCCATTTTCTGTACATTTTTTGCGCAAGTCAGTGTGAATTGGCCCTGATAGTTTGTTTTTACAGGTCCTGCCAGATTATTTCCCCATCTTTCTTTTCTATTAATTTTAGAAAGCAATTAGTAAAGATTTGTCTTGACGTTTTATCGTTTTATTCCCTATCAGTATCTGAAGAAGCTGCATACACAGGAGAGAGCAGTAGAAGAGGTAAAACTGGCCATTAAACCCTATTATCAAAGAAAAGAGATCACAAAGGAAGATTATAAAGATATCCTTAGGAAAGCTGTACATAAGGTGAGAGACTGACCTCTTCAGTATTGCATGTACATACATTGTCATTGTCATCAATTGGTTTGTGTAAAAGGGGTTTATTATCCTTCATGGATAAATATGGAATGGATTCCAAATATTAATGTGAGAGGAAAAGTGGTGTTTGATGCCCAAGGATAATGAATTTACTAGTGTTAAAGCAGCTGAAAAGTTCTTACTCAAAATCTACCCCCTATGATATCTATCTCCTATGACACTTTCTTTTAAGCCCGGGTTCACATATATGCAGTGCGGTATATCGCATGTGATTCGCACAGGAACTGCACCGCATTCCTGTGCGAATCACATGCGATTTGTGTGCGGTGCGATTGGAGCCGTACTTTCTGTATGGCTCTAATCGCACTGCATCCGCACCAAAAACGTGCAGGATCCTTTTTTTTGGTCGGCAGCAGAATCGGATCACATGGGTATTCACACCTATGCGATCCGATTCTGCACATCGCACCGCCTTTTGGGGACCGCTTTTGGGGTGTTGTTAACTTTGCATGAACGGGGTGCGATTCTGATGAAGTGCGTAATTCGCACAGAAAACGCTGCAAATTCCGCACCGCATCAGTGTGAATCGGGCTTAATCCCATAAATCTTGTTTACATAGAGATGCATTTCTGTGCTCACTCTGTTAGCACTGCAGGTCCCAGAGACCTCAACACTATGGTGGTTCCTCCATCACACTCTCCTGGCCACTCAAAAAAGAGAGCCAGGGGCTGTGTTTTATGAAAGGCCAGAAGGAGACGGAGATGCAACGGTAGCATTGAAGTCTGAGAGATCTGCAGCTCAAAGTGGGCACAGAAGTACAGCTGTAACTGCACTACCGTCCGCATGTAAACAAGGTGGTGATCAAGATTTAAAAGATAACGTAAGTTCATTGGGGTTGAATTACTAAAGGCAAATATACTGTGCACTGCAAGTGCAGTCTCTCCAGAGCTTGGTAAACGAGGTAAGGCTTCACTTTGCAAAGAATACCCAATCGCATGCAAGGAAAATAAAAAACAGCAGTTTTGCTTGCACATGATTGGATGATAGAAATCATCAGAGCTTCCCCTTAGATCTGCACTTACAGTGCACAGACTATTTGCTAGTGGTGCACCGAAATGAAAACTCTGGTGCCAAAACTGAAAATTCAAAATGCACTTGGCTGAAAACCGAAACCGAAATGCGCAATTTTTAAAAATGAATCTATATTTTTTTGAAAAAAATACACTTTGATTGAAAAAAAAAAAATATACCCCAATTGTTTTGTAAAATATGAAAGAGGATGTTACGGAGAGTAAATAGATACCCAACATGTCATGCTTTAAAATTGCGCACGCTTGTGGAATGGCGTGAAACTGCGGTACTTCAAAATCTCCATGGGTGATGCTTTAAACATTTTCACAGGTAAGCAGTGTAAAGTTACAGAGGAGGTCTAGTGGGAGAATTCTTGCTCTTGCTCTGACGTTCATGGCGATACCTCACATGTGTAGTTTGAACACCATTTACATATGTGGGCATGGCCTACGTTTGCATTCACCACTACGTGCGAGCACGAGGGGGATGGGGGTACTTTAAAAAAAAAATTTTTTTCAATTTATTTCAATTTTTTTTTTTTTTTTGCACTTTCCCTTTAAAAAAATTTGTAATCCCTTATTTTTATCACAAGAAATGCATGCATCCCTTGTGATAGAAATAATTAGTGACAGGTTCTCTTTATGGAGAGCTATGGGGTCAATAAGACCCCACATCTCTCCTCTGCAATAAAAAGCATTGATCTAGTGCTTTAGAAAAAAAAAAAAAAATGGCCGGAAGTGACATCTCTCCGGTCCTCCAAGGGCATAGAGATGAGGGGAGGCCATCTTTCCTTCACTTATCTCTACGCCCAGCGCCGGGATCGTTCGACCGTTTCTCAGGTAAGGCTGAGAACTACCGAGTGGTGGCGGTGAGGGGTGGGGTTTTTTCGGCACCTGCATCGGTGCTTCTTTTCATTTCGACCAACAGCCGAAAGGGGTGTTTTCGGCCGAAACGTTTCAGCCAAGAAAATTTCGGTGCATCCCTACTATTTGCCTTTAGTAAAGCAGCCCCATTGTGTCTGGAGTTTGGCTTTAAAACCTTGTTTTTACAGTGATTTGATTGTGATCAACTGACAAAATCTTCATCGTGTGCGGGACCATTATCATGGTGGAGAATCTAGAGTTCCCAACTTTTCCTCTGAACTGATTCCTGTAACCTTTCTCCACATTTGATCTGCCCTTGTGTTTTTGGCTGCCCACTTCTTGTGTTATCGTGGACCTCTTCCCGCCCCTCCGTTAACTTCCTATGCCATTTAAAGACTCCTAACCTCCCTGGCGGTATTCCCGAGTGTAGCTCGGGGTAAAGTTTTCAGCACCAAAAGCGGTAACCCTGATCTACACTCGGGAATACCTTATGATGAATATCTCTTCTTCACTTACCTTGTCCTGCGCTCCCGCGATGTCCCCCCTGCAGTATCCCCAGCAATGTCCTCCAGCCGATGCCGGCAGCTGTCTTCCGGGTTCTGTTCCCTGCGACGTCGGGACGTACGGGGGACGGAACGGCGGGAAATTTAAAAATGTTAAAAAGTGACATTCACTCAATACACTAAAATCACATAGTATAACATTCCTGTATCAAACCATTTCACATACATTTTGTCCCGAGTGCTTTGTCCGGCGCCCTGCCTGCATTTTTACTGTTCTTTCTGCCTGGAAACTAAGAAATGTCCATGGCGTCCAAAAAGCGTCCCTTTAGGTCAAAAGCAGTTTTAGACCGGCTAGAGAACAGCGATAGTAAATCAGAACCACTTGCAGAATTGAGTGATAATGATTCGTGGGGAAATTCCTCATCAGACACTGAAAACGACTAGGATCAGTGATGTGTGAACTTGGCGCTCTATTTTAAATTTCAGTGTTTTTGTTTGATTACATTATTGAATTAAATTTATTATTATTATATTATTATTTTTATGATTATTTATTATATTATAATTTATGATTTTGTGTTTCAAATTTTATCCTACCCGGGATGTTTACTACTCTTGTTCGGACAGATTTCAGTGAATTATTCCTAAAAATTACAGGCCTACAATATAAAAACAACATGCCAAAAAATGTACTGCTTTGAGCACAGAAGTACTGACATAATCATACCGCTAGGGAGGTTAATTTATACTTGCAATGTTCACCATTAGCCTGTTGTAACATTTCACTTGCTCTTTTGCCAATTTTCATACAAAAGTTTGATAATTCGCTGCTCCAGATTCCTTTCCCTCGTTTTTCTATCCGCAACGCGCACACGGGTTATTTTTTCTACTACTCTGTAAAGACTGAGCCAACTGGTCTGCAACCCAGGAGTTCATGTCAGAACATGTCCGAGTGCAAATGGCCACTCACGCTATACCGTGAGAATTTTGGGAATTAAATTGTCGCACCTCGTACACAACCCTAAAGTAGTTTTCTGTGCCGTACAGCCAAAGGACAGAAAGAGATGGGCTGCTGCACTGCGCTCAAGTACATTGGTGGATATAGTAGAACTCCAGACAAAAAGTTTTTTTTGTTTTTTTTTTTTGTTTTTGGATATAGTGGATAATATTTAGGGCATCTCACCTTTTGTGGAGGAGATATTTCTACTTTTTGCGTTATGGATAGGACAAGCACTCTGATCACAAGCGACTAAACTTGTTAGAGGTCGCCGGTGCGAAGGGGTTAATTAAATCGGTAGTAAAGTTTCATAAAAGAAAAGAAAAAAAAAAGTCCAACTGCAAGATAATAGCATGATGTGTTCTTTTGCATTGCATGCTAACACATTATGAAACACTTTAAAATGAAGCCCTCCAGCGGCATGTTGTCACTGCTGACAGGGCTTCTATCTTCACCTGGTCTTCCTTTTGGGTTCGTAGGCTCTGGCCGTGATGACGTCACTCACACGTGTGCATGGGAGTCATGGTCGTGGCACAGAGCTGTGAAGGGAGTGCATGCACAGGGCTGCAGAAACTAAATATTTCCTAAACGGTGTACGTTTACAAGATATTCATTCAGAGAAGGGGGGGCGAGAGAGCGGGAAGGAGGGAGAGGCAGGGGCGTATCAACCATGAGGCAAACAAGGTGTTTGCCTAGGGTGGCAATTTTTAGGGGGGCAACACTGCCCCTTCCCCGGTAGAAGGGACCTTTTGAGAAGCAGCGGACAGCAGGAAGATCGATGTGGTGGGGCGTGGGGAAGGGCAGTTGCAGAGCAACGGTCATGTACCTCTCCAGCAGCTGATGAGCCAGGACCAAGGGACAGCCTGGAGTGGGGAAAGAAGTGGCATAGAGGAAAGAGCCCGGAGGAGGTGAGCTGTGTTGTCTCCTGTGGGCTCTTCCTCCTGTCGTCCATCCAGCAGATTACACACTGACAGATTGTATGAGATTGCACACCCCCTCTTGGAGAGGGGGGGGGTGGTCCCATACGATCTGAGGAAGAGGGGGGGGGAGAGGGAAGATAGAGGGGAGGGAGAGGGAAGGAAGGGAGAGAGAGGGGAGGGAGAGGGAAGGAAGGGAGAGAGAGGGGAGGGAGAGGGAAGGAAGGGAGAGAGAGGGGAGGGAGAGGGAAGGGAGGGAGAGAGAGGGGAGGGAGAGGGAAGGGAGAGAGAGGGGAGGGAGAGGGAAGGAAGGGAGAGAGAGGGGAGGGAGAGGGAAGGGAGAGAGAGGGGAGGGAGAGGGAAGGAAGGGAGAGAGAGGGGAGGGAGAGGGAAGGGAGGGAGAGAGAGGGGAGGGAGAGAGAGGGGAGGGAGAGAGAGGGGAGGGAGAGGGAAGGAAGGGAGAGAGAGGGGAGGCAGAGGGGAGGGAGGGAGAGAGAGGGGAGGGAGAGGGGGAAGGGAGGGAAAGGGGAGGGGGAGTGGAGGGAGAGGGAAAGGGGAGTGGAGGGAGAGGGAAAGGGGAGTGGAGGGAGGGGGAAAGGGGAGGGAGAGGGGAGTGGAGGGAGAGGGAAGGGGAGAGAGGGAGGGAAGAGGGAGAGGGAAGGGGGAAAGAGGGAGAGGGGAGGGAAGGGGAAGAGAGAGAGGCAATGGGGAGAGGAGGAAGAGAGAGGGGAGAGAGAAGGGGGGGAGAGAGAGAATCATATATACATACATACACTTCTTGAACTCTCTCGCTCTCTCATTGGGGGGGGGGGGGCGGGGCGGTGCAAAATGTGTTGCCTAGAGCAGCACAAAATCTAAATACACTACTGCCTACAGGTAAGCTTTACTATCCTCCTTTCTGTAGGTACAAGTGTACCGGCGGTGTTTTACAAATGCATTAAACTCCTTCCTTTTTTGAAGGCCTCTATTTTGATTGTCATGAATTCTTCCACCTTAGATTTGCCACAGCAAGAGTGGAGAAATCAACCCAGTAAAAGTGAACAATCTGGTGAAAGCCTACGTCCAGCGTTACAAGTATTTCCGGAAACACGGGAAGAAAATGGAAGACGACGAAAGCAGCAGCAGTTACCGTGGCGGAAGAGAACCAGGGGCCCTTGAAAAAGGAATGCCTCCTTTACCATTAATATGAGCCCAAGGGGACTGCGTACCTTCACATAACTCATCAGTTTCTGTAAAAAACAAAACAAAAAAAAAAAACAACTTTATTGCTAGCGGCTAAGAGGGACAAAGGATGCTTTTATGCAACTATCTGTCAATCTTTAGAGATGCCTATCTTTAGAAATATATGTGACTCCTAAAAAAAACAGTTTCTCCCCCCTGCTCGTCCCGCCAGAGTTGGGATTGGCTCGGCAGGGCCACACGGTGCGCTCGCGTTCTCTGCTGACTCGTTTTAAATAGTCGTCTCTTGTAAATACTACGTTTGCTTCACAGATTTGCAGCTTTACTCTTTCTGTACCAGGTTTTAACTCTTACACGGTTTTCCTTCCATTATTATATTTTATTTTGCATGAAAGGACACATCTCCACCGTATCAGCACCTAGCAGGTCGTTGTTGTAACCTCCTACTGTTAGCTGTATTAAATTGCCATCCTGTAAGCCTTTCTCCCTGTTTGGCCTTTTTGTTGAGGATGTCATGTCTGGTGCGTTGTCCTCCTGGTGGGTCTGATTGTAATGGATTTTCTTTTTTCAGCTTAAAAACAATCCAATCAAAGATTTGGGTGAAGTGGCGTCAGGTTCACCTAAATCTCTGCAGGCTGTGCTGCAGTCAGGTTTTTATTGCTGTTTATGTTTCCGTTGGGGAGATTTATTATCTCTATTCTTCCCGATCACCAGTGTCATCAGGAATGAAAGTGAGGGTAAATCCAAAATGTTTGAGTTGCCACCAAAACAGGAAGAGAGGGGAAATCTTGTAATGGGGACATTAGTTACTGTGGGATTTCCCTCATATTAGGAACAAAAATCTCCTACTTCCAATTCAAGTAGTTGTAAAGGCTGAAGGTTTTTTACCTTCATGCTCTCTATGCATGAAGGTAAAAAATCTTCTGTGAGCAACAGTGCCCCCAGCCCCCTCAATAATTACCTGAGCCCCATCGTGATCCAGCTATGTGAACAACAGCCTTGGCTGTCATGGGTCTCTGACTCCTAATTGGCTGAGACAGAAAGTGGGAGCCATTGGCTCCCGCTGTTGTCAATCACAGCCAGCCAGTCAGCCAATGAGGAGAGAGAAGGGGCAGGGCTATGCCACGGGTCCATGTGTGAATGGACACAGGGAGCAGCGAGTGCCCCATAGCAAGCAGCTTGCTATGGGGGCACCCGCCAGAAAGGAGGAGCTAGGAGTGCTGGCCAGGGACCCGAGAAGAGGAGGATCCAGGCTGCTCTGTGCAAAACCACTGCACACAGCAGTTAAGTACAGCTGTGTTCAAAAGTAAAAAAAATGTTCTGTGAGCAACAGTGCCCCCCAGCCCCCTCAATACTTACCTGAGCCCCATCGTGATCCAGCTATGTGAACAACAGCCTTGGCTGTCACGGGTCTCTGCCTCCTGATTGGCTGAGACAGGAAGTGGGAGCCATTGGCTCCCGCTGTTGTCAATCACAGCCAGCCAGTCAGCCAATTAGGAGAGAAGGGGCAGGGCCATGCCGCTGGTCCACGTGTAAATGGACACGGAGCAGCGAGTGCCCCATAGCAAGCAGCTTGCTATGGGGACACCCAACAGAAAGGAGGAGCTAGGAGCATCGGCCAGGGACCCGAGAAGAGGAGGATCCAGGCTGCTCTGTGCAAAACCACCGTACACAGCAGGTAAGTACAGTTGTGCTCAAAAGTTTGCATACCCTGGCAGAAATTGTGACATTTTGGCACTGATATTGAAAATATGACTGATCATGCCAAAAAATGCTCTTTTATTGAAGGATGATGATCATATGAAGCCATTTATTATCAAATAGTTGTTTGGCTCCTTTTTAAATCATAATAATAACAGAAATCACCCAAATGGCCCGGATCAGAAGTCTCCGCCCTCGGATCAGAAGTCTCCCTCCCCTGCAATGTTCGGCCTTGGTACAGACACACAAGGTGACACACACGGGTTAAAATGCCATTTAGCGGTTGATGTCCCACATCTGTGGCTTGTTAACTTGCAATTCGTGTCAGTGTATAAATAGTCAATGAGTTTGTTAGCTCTTACGTGGAAGCACTGACTAGGCTAGATACTGAGCCATGGGGATCAGAAAAGAACTGTCAAAAGTCCTGCGTAACAAGGTAATGGAACTTTATAAAGATGGAAAAGGACATAAAAAGATGTCCAAGAGCAATTTTTTGGCATGATCAGCATTATTTTCAATATCAATGCCAAAATTTCACAATTTCTGCCAGGGTATGCAAACTGTTGAGCACAACTGTATAACATGCTTGTTATTTTGCAAAAAAAAAAAAAAAAAAAGAACCTTTAGTATCGTTTTAGATGCAGATGGCAAAAAAACACAGCAGTTATAAACACAGTGTCTTTGTGGATAGCACTTCTGTCATGCATCCCTTAGGTCCTTGGATTTGATTCCTGCCAGGACACCATCTGCATGGAGGTTGCACATTCTCCCAGTGCTTGCATGAGTTTCCTTGATGTACTCTAATTTCCTCCCACACTCGAAAAACATGCTGTTAGGTTAATTGGCTTCTGTCTAAAAGTAGCCCTAGTATGAAATTCTGCTGAGCACGCCCAGTATGGCTCCCCTCATCTTCCCCAGCAGCAGATAAAGCGCTGAGTGTCCCTGGGGGGGGGGGGGAAAGAGCACTATAGACCTACACATTAAAGTGGTTGTAAAGGCCCGAGCATTTTTTACCTTCATGCATGTTATGCATGAAGGTAAAAAGCCTTCTGTGTGCAGCTCCCCCCCCCCTTCCCCAATAATTACGTGAGCCCCCATTTCAGTCCAGCGATGTGCAAGAGAGCAGCAGCTCTCCTGGGTCTCTCCCTCCTCATTGCTGCCATTGGCTCCCACTTCTGTCATTGACAGCCATTGAGCCAATAATGAGAGAGTGGGGGATGGGGCCGAGCCACGCTCTGTGTTTGAATAGACAGACAGAGCAGCATCTCTGGAGTCTCCATAGCAAGCTGCTTGCTACGGGGGTAGGAGGGAGGGGCCAGGAGTGCTGACTGAGGACCTGAGAAGAGGAGGATCGGAGCTGCTCTGTGCAAAACGATTGCACAGAGCAGGTAAGTATAACATGTTTTATTAAAAAAAATAAATAATCAGCTTTTAATATCACTTTAATAAAATATTTGTAACCCTCCCCACTATATCCAAAATGGGGGGGGGGGGGTTTGGCTATAAATATATTAGATATATTTGAATCAGTTGTTGGATAAAGAGGAATTGATATGTTCGCACTTTTATTTACATTTTTTTTTTTTTTTTTTTATTAAGACTGTATTGGAGGTTTAATATCAAGGTTTTCCCATGCGTTTGCTGTTATCTCTTTGATAGTGTTTTGTATATTTCAGGAACACATTTTTAAGCTTTTTAAGCTGCTATTATAACGTTTATCTGAATGTAATTTTTGACCTGATTTTTTTTTTTTTTTTTTTTTTTTTAATTTGTTGCATATATTACTGTAATGTATATACACTTTATAATGAATACAGAAGGTAAAAGTGATCATGTTCCCATGCAAGGCAAAGTAACAGGGTCACCTAAGGTTTTGCTCCCATCAGCCTGCAGGCTACCTGTTATTTTAGCGTGTAGCCATTGTGTGGTTCAGCGAGAGTCTGGTTTTTGTTTTTTTTTTTTTTGTTTTTTTTTACTTTATTAAAAGGTCACAAAATGACATGCCATTCTTTTGTGTTCAAATTACAGTATGGTGACCAATGACTGCCATGCTTTGCAAACAAATGCAGCACGGCTGCATATTTATGCGCTGCAATCCACCTCAAGGCAATGTCGTGGTGTAAACCGAGCCCCTAGAAAATAATATTCTTAGTCCCCCCCCCCCACATTGATGCAACTCAAATGATGTTGTGTGAATGAGCACTAACTTGTCCCTCTTTCCTCACTGCTCTGTTGAGCTGCTGTAGTGTATAGAAAAAAAAAAACCCTTGTATAAGCCCCCATTTGATGAGGTCATAGCTAATACAAACCTAAAGACTCTTAGCCAGCCCCCACTAACAGAGCCTTTTTTATTATATTTATTTATTTCAGGTACTTATATAGCGCCGTCAATTCGCGCAGAGCTTTACATATCTATTGTACATTCACATCAGTCGCTAACCCACAAGGGGAGTACAATCTAAGGTCCCTAACTCACATTCATACATACACATACTAGGGACAATTTACGCAGCACTTTACATATATATTGTACATTCACATCAGTCCCTAACCCTCAAGGGGCGTACAATCTAAGGTCCCTAACTCACATTCATACATACACATACTAGGGACAATTTACGCAGCACTTTACATATATATTGTACATTCACATCAGTCCCTAACCCTCAAGGGGTGTACAATCTAAGGTCCCTAACTTACATTCATACATACACATACTAGGGACAATTTACGCAGCACTTTACATATATATTGTACATTCACATCAGTCGCTAACCCTCAAGGGGCGTACAATCGAAGGACCCTAACTCACATTCATATACTAGGACCAATTAACCTACCAGCATGTTTTTTGGAGTGTGAGAGGAAACCAGAGTACCCGGAGGAAACCCACACAGGCACAGGGAGAACATGCAAACTCCAGGCAGGTAGTGCCGTGGTTGGGATTCGAACCAACGACCCTAGTACTGCCAGGCGGAATGCTAACCATTTAAGCACCCAGAGCTGCATCAAAGGCAGAGAGTCACATGCTTCCCCTCGCTTTTGATTCCCAACTCCAGGCACATGATGACTTTCCCAGGTTTACGGCAGTGATTATGCTTTAAATACATAAAAGTGCAGCGCTGAAAAAGTTACAAATAATCGTAAGAAAACAGTGGAAAATGTGTCAAAAAAATAGTCCATCCAAAAAGAAAAGTCCCAGAGACTGTGATGAAACAAAAGAAATCCAAGGACAGTTGTCGTGTCACCAACCACTATTACAGAAGGGTTTCCAGAAAGGCATGACCCCCTGTTAAGGCTCCATGTACACGGGACACTTCTGAACGATGGAAACTGACGGTTAAAAAATGTCTGTTTAGCCGCGTTTGCGTACCGCGTTTATGAGCGTTTGCGTTTAGAAGCGGTTTTTAAAGATAGGCTCAGAAGACCTTCCAGAATGCACTGAAAAACAGTAAAAAAAATTAACTATTTCAGACATTTTGAGACAGAAACAATTGAGTACTGTCCGTGATACTTTTTTTATTTGCACTAACATACAATTTTGAGGACCAGCTTTCGGGGTATGTCCCCTTCTTCAAAGTCCAAACAGTACTGTTACAAATCACAAAGTTTAAGCAGAATGTTAGAAGGGATTGAGAAAAAAAAAAAAAAGGCTACAGATAAGATACATCAAAAGCGAGGGGGGGGGATACTACACTCACACAGAGGGGGTCAAGCTTCAGCTAATAGTCATCGGATAATGGTTGAGGAATCCCATGTCCAAGTTAAAACCGTTATCTTCTGTGTCAAATAGAATTATCATTCTTAGTTCAAAAGTTTTTCTTTCCTGGATGGATTTGAATTTTCCTTTCAGAACTAAAACATTGAGGTCTCCCATTGTGTGGTCTGGTTGTGTGAAATGGTGTCCTACAGGTGTGCAGCGGTCATCTTCTTTATGTTCCTTGATGGTATGTCTGTGCAAATTCATCCTTGTTTGCAACTTCTGTCCTGTTTCGCCAACATAAGATCCTTTGCTGCATTTTCTGCACTGGATAAGGTACACAACTTTACTGGAGGTGCAGCTGTATGATCCGGAGATATTGAAGATCCCTTTTGAGTGTCGGACACTTTTTGATGGATTGATTTGGTTGCACAGTTTGCAGCGTTTTTTATTGCAGTGTTTGCTTCCATTATTTGTGACATCATAATCAGAAGGAAGTTTCCTACTGATTAGTTTATTTCTGAGGTTGGGGGGTTGTCTGAAAGCCAGTATTGGGGGCTGCTGGAATATTTCTTTCAGAGTTCCATCCTCTGTTATGATAGGTTGTAAATCTTTGACATTTTGGCAGACATTTTGAGAGAAATAGAGAGAGCAGAAGCAGAGAGAGCAGTATGTGTGATTAGCTGTCTTTTTTTTTTTTTTTTTTTTGTGGTGTTTGGATGTGTTTCGGCTCATTTCTGTGCAGAAATTATTGCAGCAGTGTCTAACATATTTTCTTTCATGTGAAACCTCCAAGTATGGTGTACCGGGTCCATTTGAGTACCGGGAAAACGCTTTGCATGCATTTTTCATGATGAAAAAAGGCTCTGGACAGCATCTGGAAATAGAAGAGTTAAAAAGAATTTTCAAACGCTTATAAATGCGTTTACAAGCATTTGGCATTTGAAACGCTGATAAAATCTACTCCTGAACACAAGTTTTCTGCGTTCAAAAAAACGACTCTAAACTCAACTGCCTGTAAAGGACGATGTGTACACGGACACATAGGGAAACATTAGGGAGAGTTCAGGGGCTGCTGAATAAAATGCTGAACAGATCCTAAACGTCAGTTTATCAGCTGCAGTGTATATGGAGCCCTAAGAGTGGTCAATTGCGCTTTAAGCAATCCAGAAAGCTGGTCACTGGAATCCTCCAGATCACCAAAACAGCAGATAAGGATCTTCCAAACAATGGACCTTAATTAGGGTAGATGTAAGCAAACATCATTAGGCATTGACTGGCAAAAAATAAAAATTCCAGTTTCCAAAATGGCCACCGGCCATTCGTGCATGCGCAGTAGCATGTGATTATGCTTTACCTAAGATATAAAGCTCCATCGTACAAGTAAGTGTTGAAAGTTCTAGCTGTCATGATCAGTACAGCTCTTGCTGTACTTCCAGGCTGCACTACAGGTCTCAGAAACTCCAATGAAACTCCAATGCTGGTGTTGTGTCTCTGCCAGGTTTTTCCTCCAGACCATTCATAAAATGTAAGCAAAGAAAAAAAAAACGACTCTCATTTGTTACCCGCCAATAAACACGAGATTGCAGAGTATAAACCAGTCACAAATGTAATAAAGCATAGCCTGCAGACATGTAGGTGAACCTGTTACTGTGTCCTGCATGATGGTGGGAGATAACTGGTGGCGCTATTTTAAAAGTGAAAAAGAAAACTCTGCAAAAGAGAAGACATTAAGGCGTATCTAAACCATTAAAGAAAAATGTCATCTATTTCTAGCCCTTAGATGTGATGGTTTTAATAATTTGCCTTCTATCGGGTTTCTTTTTCCTTTATTTGCTCCTGGTGATCTGGCCAGTAACTCACTTCCTGTCGTAAGGTGACAACACCCACTCACTGCGCCATATCTGTGGAGGAGAAGTGTCACCCGAGACTGCAGAACATCCCTGCATCTTTTCCAAAACACAGGAGGAGGTGTTCTGTAAACCACAGAGATAACTGGGAACAATGTAACTGATAAATCAGCAGAGGCAGGAATCGCAGGAAGTTATCAAGCTCGCAAGATTTCTCACAGGATCAACTGGAATATTTTATACAAATTAATAAGGCTCCATGCACACGGGGCGTTTGATAACGCTGGTAACGTTAGCTGTGTAAAGTCATGTTAAAAACGTGAGTTTTTATGCGTTTTTGCATCACAGTTTTGCGATTTTTAGCTTTTTTTTTTCTTACCCCAATTTTTTTTTTTTTTTTTGTTCAAAGAGATTTTTTTTTTGTTCAAAAAAATGTCAGTTTGTGGCGTTTTACTGCATTTTTCAGTGTTGGAGCATTTTTACAGCTAAAAAACTCCTCTAGAAACCGACTAGTCCTGGGTTTTTTTTTCCAGCCAAAAAACGTTAATTACAGTCTGTGTGTATGGACACATAGGATAACATGCTGGGGGGTTTACTGGATGTATAAAAACACATCAAAAGCCACAAAAAGCAGCTGTAAAAACGTCCAATGTGCAAGAGGACTAAAACAAAACTCTGTCAAAAACTGTAGCTGCTGACTTTTAAAATACAGCCACTTACCTGTCCCTCGGTCCAGCGGTGTCCTCACCATGGCTGGTTTCACCGGCCACCTTCTCTCCCTGGCTCCGGCATCTTCAGTGTGGGCACCCGGCTGTGACAGCTTGCGGCTTCACAGCTGGGTGCCCACTGCGCATGCACGTGAAGCGCTGCTCTTTGTGAATGGCCTTGTAGTCTTCTGGGACCTGTCACGTGTCTCAGAAGACTATGGGGAGGGAGGGTAGGAGGACAACTTCCGCTTCCGATCGCCTAGGCAATCGCAGCGGAAGTGGGAGCGGGTACCTGTCAAATTCAGGTACCCGCTCTCCAAAGGTGCCAATCCTTAATGGGGAGCGAGGGAGAAAGGCTTAAAGAGGAACTTCCCCTTTTGGGTGGAGCTCCGCTTTAATCTGTGGATGGTTTCACCCCCTTTATGACAAGGGCATTTTTTGCAATTCAGTTCTGCGCTACTTTAACTGGCAATTAGGTGGTCATGCATCACTGTACCCAAATGAAATTTATCTTTTTTTTTTCCCACACAAATAGAGCTTTCTTTGCGTGGTATTTGTTCAGCACTGGGGTTTTTTTTATTATATAATTACAAAAAGACCGAAAATTTTGAACAAAAAATATTTTTACTTTTTGCTGTAAAACACATCCAATAATAATAATATAATAATAAAAAAAAGTTTCTTCATAAATTGAGGCCAAAATGTATTGTGCTACATGTCTGGAGGAAAAAAAAATCCCAACAAGTGTATATTAAATGGTTTGTGTGAAAGTTATAGCCTACAAAAGATGGTGTGTGTGTATACAGGTGTATCTCGGTTTAAGAATTTAATGTGTTCTGCAGGATTTTTTCGTTTTGCAAAAAATTCGTAAAACCGAAACGCGGTTTTCCATAGGAGTGCATTGAAAACCAATTAATCCGTTCCGGAGGTCAGAAAAAAGTCAAAAAAAGTCTCATCTGTTCAAAACTCTTTATAAAGTGCACTTTAAAGGCATGAATACTGTACAGGGACATGGTTAAAAAAAAATCGGAAATTCATTGAAAACCAATTAATGTGTTCGTATTGCGAAAAAAATTTGTAAACCGAGGCATTATTTTCAATGGATTTTCATTCGTAAACCAAAAATGAACTGAGGTGTTTCTAAACTGAGGTACGCCTGTATAATTATATATATATATATATATATATTAGAATTTAATTGTTTTTTTTAATACTAGTAATGGTGGTGATCGGGGATTGTGATAGTACAGAGGGCAATCTGATACTGACACTGGGTGGGAACTGACACTGACATCACCAGTGACACTAATACAGTGATAATACTATACACTGTCGCTGTACTAATGACACCTGGCTAGGAAGGGGTTAAGTGTTTGCCTAACAAGGGTTACTGTGTTTAATATGTGCCGCTTTTTACTAAACATTGCTTTGTTTGAAACACAGGGATCATTTCCTCTGTACAGAGCTCTGTGTTGCTTGCCAACACAGGGCTCTGAGCTTGTGATTGGACACAGCTGATCAGGAGGTCCTAGCCTTGAATTATCAACGGGGACCTGCTGACTAGGTCCTGCTGTGTTCAATCACAGCAGAGCCAGCGGGCGGGGGCATGTGTGCGCGCCCTGAACCCATAAGAACACTGCAGCGTGCAGGTACGTTACTATACCTGTATGACCTGACTGGGGGGGGGGGGGTTGTGATTATTTATGGCACCGAAAAAGTCCAGTTCATTATTTTTTTTTTTTTTTTGCGTCCTTTCAATAATTGGGATATGGTGCTGATTTTTATCAAGCTGCATTTCCTGTTTTTTTTTTGTTTTTTTTTTCATTTTTGAAATAAGGGACGTTCATTGTCAGGTTTTTACATAAGCTTTAATACTTGCCTGTCCCTCTTGCCTGTTTCTTGAATCCCCTGATTTTCTGACCTTCGTAACGGATTAATTGGTTTTCAATGCATTTACAAATTTTTTCTAATCATGGCCCTGTACAGTATTTATGCCTTTAGTGTGCAGTTTATAAAGAGTTTTGAACAGATAAAAGACCTTTTTTTTTTTTTTTTATAATACTTTTTTCTGACCTCTGGAACGGATAAATTGGTTTTCAGTGCATTCCTATGGGAAACCGCGTTTCGGTTTACAAATTTTTCACAATACGAATCGTCCTGCAGAACACATAAAATTCATAAACCGAGGTACGCATTCAGAAGCTTTACATCCAACAATCTTCTGGCAGTGTCCGATATCTAGATCCCCCATCCACGCTCTCTCCTGTAGTGATGTATGGCCAGCACATGGCATTCCCAGCGGTGGATGAGGCATCTGACACACCTGGATGTAAAGTTTCTGCTGGACGCAGTAGCTCTGCAAGAGACGAATAAGTGGGAGGACACAATATTCTTTCTTTTTAGTCTTTTTTTTTTTTTTTTCTTTTGTAGGTTTGACTGTCATTTTTTAAATTGCATTTTAATTGTAAGGGTTAGATTGTTTTAGGATTCAAGTGCGATGATCTGGTAAAAGCCCAATTTCGGGCCAAAACTTAAAATTTTTTGGACAGTGTGAAAGAGTTGCCTCTGTCGGGATTTTACTGCTTTCTGTGTTTTTATTGTGGATATTTCACTGAGCGTCTTGTTAAGGACTTCTTCCCTAGTCTGTTCAAAACTGAAAATAAATGTAGCTGGGGATAGGCTCAGGCTGGTTAGTATTATGCATTTGGATCTTGTTATGGTTCATGAGCATTTGGGCTATGGCTCATAACAGATGTGGCTCCAGAAACAAAAATGCTGAGATTTATTATTGTTGTGTTTTTTTTGGGGTTTTTTTTTTTGTGTTTTGTTTTTGTGTGGGTCTTTTTTAGCTGGGGATAGGCTCAGGATGGTTAGGATTATGCATTTGGGTCATGTTATGGTGCATGAGTATTTGGGCTATGGCTCATAACAGATGTGGCTCCAGAAACAAAAATGCTGAGATTTATTATTGTTGTGTTTTTTTTTTTTTTTTGGTTTTTGTGTGGGTCTTTTTTTAGCTGGGGATAGGCTCAGGATGGTTAGGATTAAGCATTTGGATCATGTTCTAATTCATGAGCATTTGGGCTATGGCTCATAACAGACGTGGCTCTAGAAACAAAAATGCTGAGATTTAATATTGTTTTTTTTTTTTTTTGTAGTAGATATTATATATATGTATATCAGTGATTGTTCAGAATACCCAGCTACCTTTTTTATAGAATTTTTTTCCTATCATCAGAGCAGATCTGACTGATTAGACCTGAACTAAGAAGGAGAAGCAGTAAAGTACAGTCTCTGCACAGAACCATTTAGGAACAAGAAGCAGAGTTCACATATACAAACATGGACACATTTGATTGTACTCTTCCACTAGGAGAACACAAAAAAAAAGTGTTCTGAAATTATTTGAAACTGACTTAACACTTTATTTAAAAATAAATCAGATGTTGCTTTTAATTTTTGAGTCAACAGAATATTGTTAATCAGATAAAAATGGCATGGACAAAAATCATAGGACTTTTATCCCAATATTTGTTGCAACCTTTAGGGTGTGTAGTAGAATTGCACAGAGTGGCCCCGATCCTCCTCTTCCCAGGTAGAGCAGATCTGACTGGTTAGACTTGAACTAAGGAGAAGCAGTAAAGCTCAGTCTCTGCACAGAATTATTGAGGAAAAAAAAGCAGAGTTTGCATATACAAACATGGACACATTTGATTGTACTATTCCACTAGGAGAACACAAAAAAAAGTATTCTAAAATTATATGAAACTGACTTAAAACTTTATTAAAAAAAAAAAAAAAATCAGACGTTTCTTTTCATTTTTGATTCAACAGAATATTGTTAATCAAATAAAAATGGCATGGACAAAAATGATAGGACTTTTATCCCAGTATTTAGTTGCAACCTTTAGGGTGTGTAGTAGAATTGCACAGAGTGGCCTCGATCCTCCTCTTCCCAAGTAGAGCAGATCTGACTGATTAGACTTGAATAACCCTAGGTCAGTGATGGCGAACCTTTTTGAGCCCGAGTGCCCAAACTGCAACCCAAAACCAACTTATTTCTTTCAAAGTGCCAACACTGCAATGAAACCTGAATATCGAGCTTTTGGTTTAGAAAAAACAACTCGTACAGTAGTGCAAACTAATTAACAGTACAGGGATGACCAGAGACTGCGGACACAGTACAGGGATGACCAGAGACTGCGGACACAGTACAGGGATGACCAGAGACTGCGGACACAGTACAGGGATGACCAGAGACTGCGGACACAGTACAGGGATGACCAGAGACTGCGGACACAGTACAGGGATGACCAGAGACTGCGGACACAGTACAGGGATGACCAGAGACTGCGGACACAGTACAGGGATGACCAGAGACTGCGGACACAGTACAGGGGATGACCAGAGACTGCGGACACAGTACAGGGGATGACCAGAGACTGCGGACACAGTACAGGAGATGACCAGAGACTGCGGACACAGTACAGGAGATGACCAGAGACTGCGGACACAGTACAGGAGATGACCAGAGACTGCGGACACAGTACAGGAGATGACCAGAGACTGCGGACACAGTACAGGAGATGACCAGAGACTGCGGACACAGTACAGGAGATGACCAGAGACTGCGGACACAGTACAGGAGATGACCAGAGACTGCGGACACAGTACAGGAGATGACCAGAGACTGCGGACACAGTACAGGAGATGACCAGAGACTGCGGACACAGTACAGGAGATGACCAGAGACTGCGGACACAGTACAGGGGATGACCAGAGACTGCGGACAGTACAGGGGATGACCAGAGACTGCGGACAGTACAGGGGATGACCAGAGACTGCGGACAGTACAGGGGATGACCAGAGACTGCGGACAGTACAGGGGATGACCAGAGACTGCGGACAGCACAGGGATGACCAGAGACTGCGGACAGTACAGATGACTGCTGACCTTTGGGGAGGGAGGGGGAGCGGGTACCTGAATTTGACAGGTACCCGCTCTTACTTCCGCAGAGTTTTTTTTTTATCTTACCTGTTCCTTTATCCAGCCGCGCGCTGTCTTCCCGGCTTCTGTAGTGTGGGCGCTCGTCGGACAGCCGGATGCCCAGTGCGCATGCGCGAGAAGCGCTGCGCTTTGTGATTGGTCCGGCAGCTTCTGGGATCTGTCATGTGTCCCAGGTACCGCCTTACCATTCACAAAGAGCACTGCTTCTTGTGCATGCGCACTTGGGACCCGGCTGTCACGCACACTACAGCCAGGAAGACAGCGCGCCGCTGGATTCTCCTGGCGTGCCCACAGATAAGGCTCGGCGTGCCGGCTGTGGCACGCGTGCCACGGGTTCGCCATCACTGCCCTAGGTTCACATCTGTGCAGGTGGTGCCTTCGGATCCTCACGAAAATCCGTGCAGCCGCACCACCCGCACAGAGGATTGCGGACCTGCGGGCGGGTGCCATTAGATCTAATGGCACGCCGCCCGCACTGGAACACGCAACCGTACTGGGAACTGAGGTTCCCGTGCGGGCCTCGTTTTCCAAAGAAGTGCAGGGATTTCTTTCCCTGCGTGTCACGGGCACGGGAGTCCGTTCAAATGAATGGGCTCTCGTGCCCGTGCAAAATGCGGCCCGCACGGCCGCATAGATGTGAACCGGGGGTTAAGGAGAAGCAGTAAAGCCCATACAAACATGGACAAATTTGATTGTACTCTTCCAATAGGAGAACAAAAAAAAGTGTTCTGAAATTATTTGAAACTGACTTGAAACTTTATTTTAAAAAAAATTAAATCAGACGTTGCTTTTTTGATTCAACAGAATATTGTTAATCAAATAAAAATGACAATGGACAAAAATGATAGGACTTTTAATCCAATATTTTTATTGCAACCTTTTAGCCCGGGTTCACACTGATGCGGTGCGGAATTTGCAGCGTTTTCTGAGCGAATTCCGCACCGCATCAGAATCGCACCCTGTTCATGCGAACTGCTGTGGGTGTGTATGTTACGTTAACAACACCCCGAAAGCGGTCCGCAAAACGCGGTGAGATGTGCAGAATCGGATCGCATAGGTGTGAATACCCATGCGATCCGATTCTAGTGCGGACCCAAAAAAGGGTCCCGCACCTTTTTGGTGCGGATGCAGTGCGATTTGAGTCATACAACATGTGTGGCTCCAATTGCACCGCACACAAATTGCATGTGATTTGCTTAGGATTGCGGTGCGGTTCCTGTGTGAATCACATGCGATATACTGCACCGCATATATGTGAACCCGGGCTTAGGGTGTGCAGTAGAATTACAGAGTGGCCCTGATCCTCCTCTTCCTGAGTCCTCTGCCAGTGCTTCTCCTCTTCTCAGTGTGCCACCATAGGAAGACGATTCCTATGGTGGCACACCTGCAGGTTTGATTTTGAGCTGTGCTGCCTATGTCTATAGATGCAGATAGCAGAGCTCAGCCCTGTCCACATTCTCTTGATTTGACTGACAGCAGTGGTAGCCAATGGCTCCTGCTGCAGCAGCAAAGACTGTGAGAGGAGGAAAAAAAAGAGCCACTACAGATGTGCACAGCTCTAGATCGAGACCAGGCTCAGGTAAGTGGGGGGGGGGGGGTGAATATTTTATCTAAACATTATATACCTTAATGCAGTGTTTCTCAACTCCAGTCCTCATGGACCCCCAACAGGTCATGTTTTCAGGATTTCCATTATTTTGCACAGGTGATTTGATCAGTTTCACTGCCTTAGTAATTACCACAGCTGTTTCATCTGAGGGAAATCCTGAAAACATGACCTGTTGGGGGTCCATGAGGACTGGAGTTGAGAAACACTGCCCTAATGCGAGGAGTACATTAAGGGAAAAATGCTTAGGATTTGCTGTACTGTGATCTGGGATCTCTTTTTAACATCTGTGCTATCTGACTTTTTTTTTACTGCATCACCAATCAGATTCAGATTTCCCAGGCAGGCCTGTATCTGTCTGATGGCTGTGGGAAATGTCTATGTATGTACACACAAGGCCTTCGGTATATAAATGACGACAAGGGAGTGTCTGGGAGTGTGTCTTCTGCATTAGAAATAGGTAAGCAAAAGTGTTTCCATGATCATGGACAGAAGGGACTGGGGCGTTCTAGGGCAGTGGTCTCCAAACTGCGGCCTGGGGGCCAGATGTGGCCCTGTACTTGCCCTTATGGCACTATTCCAGCAACTGACGCCAATGATGGAGCACCATTTGCTCTACTGACACAATCAATGGGGCACTATTTATTTCAGGTACTTGTATAGCGCCATCAATTTACGCAGCGCTTTACATATATATTGTACATTCACATCAGTCCCTAACCCTCAAGGGGTGTACAATCTAAGGTCCCTAACTCACATTCATACATACACATACTAGGGACAATTTAGACAGGAGCCAATTAACCTACCAGCATGTCTTTGGAGTGTGGGAGGAAATGGGAGTACCCGGAGGAAACCCACGCAGGCACAGGGAGAACATGCAAACTCCAGGCAGGAGGTGCAGTGGCTGGGATTCGAACCAACAACCCTAGTACTGTCAGCTGGAAGTGCTAACCATTTAGCCACTGTGCTGCACTATTCTTCTCACTGCTGTCAACAATGGGGCACTATTCTTCTCCATGATATCAACAATGGGGCACTATTCTTCTCCATGATATCAACAGTGGGGCACTATTCTTCTCCATGATATCAACAATGGGGCACTATTCTCACTGATATCAACAATGGGGCACTATTCTTCTCCATGATACCAACAATGGGGCACTATTCTTCTCCATGATATCAACAATGGGGCACTATTCTCACTGATATCAACAATGGGGCACTATTCTTCTCCATGATACCAACAATGGGGCACTATTCTCACTGATATCAACAATGGGGCACTATTCTTCTCCATGATACCAACAATGGGGCACTATTCTTCTCCATGATACCAACAATGGGGCACTATTCTTCTCCATGATATCAACAATGGGGCACTATTCTCACTGATATCAACAATGGGGCACTATTCTTCTCCATGATACCAACAATGGGGCACTATTCTTCTCCATGATATCAACAATGGGGCACTATTCTCACTGATATCAACAATGGGGCACTATTCTCCATGATATCAACAGTGGGGCACTATTCTTCTCCATGATATCAACAGTGGGGCACTATTCTTCTCCATGATATCAACAGTGGGGCACTATTCTTCTCCATGATATCAACAATGGGGCACTATTCTTCTCCATGATATCAACAATGGGGCACTATTCTCCATGATATCAACAGTGGGGCACTATTCTTCTCCATGATATCAACAATGGGGCACTATTCTTCTCCATGATATCAACAATGGGGCACTATTCTTCTCCATGATATCAACAATGGGGCACTATTCTTCTCCATGATATCAACAATGGGGCACTATTCTCACTGATATCAACAATGGGGCACTATTCTTCTCCATGATATCAACAATGGGGCACTATTCTTCTCCATGATATCAACAATGGGGCACTATTCTCACTGATATCAACAATGGGGCACTATTCTCACTGATATCAACAATGGGGCACTATTCTCACTGATATCAACAATGGGGCCACAGTCTGCTCTCCCCTCCCCAAAGCCTGAAGGACAGTAAACTGGCCCTTTGCTTGGAAAGTTTGGAGACCCCTGTTCTAGGGCCCCAAAGCCTTGCATGAAGAAAAACACAAGTATTGAGCGGGTCCATGGTGTTTCCAGCAGGTCTTTCTTTGCCTTATTTGTAATTTTGACTGTAATGTTCTTTTTAATAGGAAGCCTGTGCTGGTTAAAATACGAATGTTGCCTTTAGCCCGGGTGTCACACTTCTGCGGTGTGGTACATCGCATGCGATTTGCACAGGAAATGCACCGCATTCCTGTGCAAGTCACATGTGAATTCTGTGCAGTGCGATTGGAGCCCTACATTTTGTATGGCTCAAATCGCACCACATAGTTACATAGTCTGGCTGAAAAAAGACAAAAGTCCATCCAGTTCAACCATAGAGAAAAAAAAAAAGTTATAATCCTATACCCACAGTTGATCCAGAGGAAGGCAAAAGAAAAAAAAAAAAACCCAGGTGCAGGACCCTTTTTTTGGTCCGCAGTAGAATCTGATCGCATGGATATTCACACCTATGCGATCTGATTCTGCACATCGCGCCGAACCGATTTCGAGGTATTAACATACACACCTGAACGGGGTGCTATTGTGATGCAGTGCAGAATTTGCACAGAAACTGGTGCAAATTCCACACCGCATCAGTGTGAACCCGGGCTTACTGACTCTGTTGTGATTTACACACTTCTGGCACATTTAGCCTGACAGACTAGTTGCCTATATTCTAGTGAAACCTGTATGTAAAGACAAAACTTTTTGTTTATTTTTGTATAGACTAGGATATGGTTAAGCCCCCGTTTTTGTTTTTTTTGGTTTTTTTTTCTTGCGGATTCACATGTACAAAGACCAATGTAAGCGGTAAACAGAGTCCAAAATCTTTTAAATAATAGGTTGTCACTTGCAAATCAATACTAACTGCCAACACAGTTTGGGGGCTCAAACATGTTAGGGACTGATGTGAATGTACAATATATATATATGTAAAGCGCTGTATAAATTGATGACGCTATATATTCGTAGTACCTGTAATAAATAAAATAAATGTCCCAAATCTTCAGGGCTTCAATATAATAGGAGTAATCGTAAGGATTCTTAGATGGGACAAATCGCCACATATAGAGACCATTTACTATGATTATAGTCAGACTCCTGGTTCAGAAAAACAGCCTTTTTTTTTTTTTTTTTTTTTTTTTTTTTGCGCCTGTCTTTCGTATTGTGATTTCCCTCCACCTTTTTCCCAGACATACAGCAGGTAGGAGGAAGTGATCTCCCCAAAGCAAAGGGTATTCCTATTCCTATCTTTTCCCTCTACTTTGTACAGTACGTATGTATGAGTATTATATATATAAAATATATATATAAAAAAAGTCTTATCTGTTCAAAACTCTTTATAAAGTGTACTTTAACCACTTCCAGACCGGACACTTTCACCCCCTTCCTGTCCAGGGCAATTTTCAGCATTCAGCGCTATCGCACTTTGAATGACAATTGCGCGGTCATGCAACACTGTACCCAAATGAATTTTTTACCATTTTTTGGAGACAGATAAAGCTTTATTTTGGTGGTATTTATTCACCGCTGGGATTTTTATTTTTTTGCTATGTAAATGAAAATGTCCAAAAATTTTGAAAAAAAGTGTTTTTTTTATAAAATTTTACAAATAAATAATATTTCATCATAAATCATGGCCAAAATGTATTCCGTTATCTTTTTAGTAAAAAAAAAAAAAATCCAAATTAGTTTATAACCAAAAATTATAATTTTTAAACATTTGTTTTACATTTTTATTTTTTTTATTTTATTTTTTATTTTATTTTATTTTTTACATACTGTCAACCTAGCACTACAGTGTCACCATGGTGACACTGTACTACTTGTGGGGGGTGATGAAGATTTTTTTTTTTACACTGATTGCTTTTACACCCATATACGATGTAAAAGCAATCATTTCTCTTTCTCTCTGGCTGCATTCTTGCCTCATTGAGAAGTACTGAGTGAGCTGTGATTGGTCACACCTTGTCACATGGTACACAGCTGTTGTGAATAGCCTCATACCATGTGACCTCTGTGATCATTCACAGATTTCACACGTAGTAAGCAATGATGTCACAAGTGACATCTTGCTTACTACTTTGCATGTGATCACTGATTGGCCAATCAGTGATCACATGATCGGGACCTCGTACAGAGGTCCCATCCGACGATCGGTGTTTCACTGTGTCCGGAGGACACAGCGGGCACCGGATCGCGGTGCTGCGCGCTCCCAGGGAGCGCACACAAGCAGGGTGCGGGGAGGCCGTTTATATGCAACGGCCAGTCGGGAAGTGGTTAAAGGCGCGGGGCCAGCTTTATAAATCTCCCAGGCGCAGTGCATCGTGGGAAAACTTATTTCGTATTACGAAAAAAATTTGTAAAACCGAGGCATTATTTTCAATGGATATTCATTTGTAAACCTAAAATTGTTAACCAAGTTGTTTGTAAACCGAGGTACGCCTGTAACCAGTGGCGGACTGACAACTCATGGGGCCCCCGGGCAATAGGGGATCATGGGGCCCCTGTGTCCTTGCCCAAACTCAAAAAAGCCTATGAAAAAGGTACCAGGGGAATCTCATGGGCCCCCCTACTGACCCCGGGCCCTCGGGCAGTGCCGAATTTCCAAATGGTCAGTCTGCCCCTGCCTGTAACTATCGTAATAATTAGGCCGCGTTTTTCCTGGTCTAGTCCATATGCTACATAAGGGTGCCATGAAATTACTGTTAGAGATGCGCACAACGAAAAAAATTTGTTTAATTTTAGATTCATTCGTTAAGTCAATCATTTTGTTTTGTCATATTCGTTATGTTAGAATGATTCATTTTTGGAATTCATTTAGATATTCGGATTCATTGTTCGTTATTTCAGAAGACTGCTTCATTCGTTATGTCATGTTATTTCTTGCTTGCGAGTTCATGAGACTTGCTTGCGATTTCGATGCAGCTTGCTTGGACTTTAATGTTTTTCTTGACTTTGGCCAATCATAAAAATACATAGTGTGACAATATGATAGATCCTACAAAACCCTTTGTAGTTGCAAACAAATGAATATAAATTAATTTGAGGTCTTTGTTATAATTTATTTTGGATTAGTTAAAAAAAATGCATTACGACTAAGATTTGGATACATCCAAATTTTTGATTCGTAAGGAAATGAATCGCACGTGTCTAATGACCATCACATTTTTCCCTTGCAGTGATGGGCCTGTATTTTTCTACAATTATAACCAAACTAATTTTGTGACCAGTCCATCATTTCTTCAATGGTCCTCAGAAGTGAAAGGACAGAACTTTGGCTGGATAATGAGTCGGAGATTTCAAAGTTCAAATCACTGCTGGTCAGTGATGAGGCTCCAGTCCTATAACTTAACTCATGAAGCAAACGCATGACCACCGGTATGATCTACACCAGATGAAAAAAAAAAAAGAAGTGTTACCACAAACAGGAAAAACACATTACTGATGGACATATGAGTATGGGGAACCATCAGGAATTCATCTGTGTTGTGTTTTCTACATTTAGAAATGCTACCTGTATGGAAAACCTAGACCAGAGTTCCTCAGCCATGGTTCCATGAAATCCTTGGGTTCCTCCAGAGGTTGCTAGGGATTCCTTGAGTAATTCCTGCCTCTCAGATAACTTCCCACCATTAATCTTTTTAGCTACAGTTGCAAGAAAAAGTATGTGAACCCCTTGGGATTACGTGGAGTTTTGCCTCGCAGGTGTGTGTTTTTTAAGGGCAGGACAGCTGTCAGCAACACATCCAATATCATCACACTGATTGGAGTCAAGGTTGGCTCACTCCTGGCTCCAATTAGCTCTGGGAGAAGTCATTGAGCTAGGGCCTCACATACTTTTTCCTCCCTGCACTGTGAATGTTTACATGTTATGTGCAATTAAACCATGGCAACATCTAATGTTTGTGTAGTATTATGTTCAGCAGACTGTGTTCTTCTGTTGTTGTGACTTGGGCATAAAATGTGCTCTGAACGTCATCTAAGTCACAACAACAGAAGAACACAGTCTGCTGAACATAATACTACACAAACATTAGATGTTGCCATGGTTTAATTGCACATAACATGTAAACATCCACAGTGCAGGGAGGAAAAAGTATGTGAGGCCCTAGCTTAATGACTTCTCCCAGAGCTAATTGGAGCCAGGAGTGAGCCAACCTTGACTCCAATCAGTGTGATGATATTGGATGTGTTGCTGACAGCTGTCCTGCCCTTAAAAAACACACACCTGCGAGGCAAAACTCCACGTAATCCCAAGGGGTTCACATACTTTTTTTCCTCCCTGCACTGTGAATGTTTACATGTTATGTGCAATTAAACCATGGCAACATCTAATGTTTGTGTAGTATTATGTTCAGCAGACTGTGTTCTTCTGTTGTTGTGACTTAGATGACGTTCAGAGCACATTTTATGCCCAATTCATGCAAAACTCCATGTAATCCCAAGGGGTTCACATACTTTTTCTTGCAAGGAGCAATTCTTCCCCCTGACCATCACACTAATAGTGTATATATAATAATTAGCAGGGGTTCCCTGAGACCAGAAAGTTTTTTCAAGGGTTCCTCTGTGCCAAACATTTAGTTCAGAAAGGCTGAACTAGATGGCTGCTGCTATATTCTGACCTTCAGGAGTTATATGATTTCATAGTTTATCTGGTGGAAAAAGTTCATCCTATGAGAAAAAAAAAATACAAATCATAAACCTCCATATTACACCATCCTATATCCACAGTTGATCCAGAGGAAGGCAAAAAACCTCTGAAAGCATGAACCAATATGCTACCATGCAGGAGATCCCGCATGGCCAGGGATGAAACTAGGACAATTTAAACAGGAGCCAATTAACCTACCAGCATGTCTTTGGAGTGTGGGAGGAAACCAGAGTACCCGGAGGAAACCCACGCAAGCACAGGGAGAACATGCAAACTCCATGCAGGAGGCGCCATGTTTGGGAATCGAACTCATGACCCATTTACTGCACGGCGGATGTGCTAACGTTACCAGCGTTATCAAAACGTCCCGTGTGCATGAGGGCTTAAGAGTTAACAATAAAAGCTGGAAGCTGATTGGTTTCTATGCAGAGCTGCACCAGATTTATTTACGACACGCTTTACATATATATTGTACATTCACATCAGTCCCTAACCCTCAAGGGGCGTACAATCTAAGGTCCCTAACTCACATTCATACATACACATACTAGGGACAATTTAGACAGGAGCCAATTCACCTACCAGCATGTCTTTGGAGTGTGGGAGGAAACTGGAGTACCCAGAGGAAAGCCACGCAGGCACAGGAAAAACATGCAAACTCCAGGCAGGTGGTGCCATGGTTGGGATTAGAACCAACGACCCGAGTACTGCCAGGCGGACGTGCTAACCAATTAGTCACTGTGCTGCCCATAGATTATGCACCATGCAGTTTTTAGTAAATAACCCCCAATCTGTCTGCATCCAGGGCAGGACATCTGTCCCTAAGCAAAAGTAAAAGAACTGCTTTGCTGGGGTTTTTTTTTGCCTTCCTCTGGATCAACTGTGGGTATAGGATTATAACTTTTTTTTTCTATGGTTGAACTGGATGGACTTTTTTCAGCCAGACTAACTATGTAACAGCACCAAATTGAGTCCAAACCACTGATTTCCTCGATTGTCCTTGGTTGTCCTTGCAGTGTATGTCACAGTTCCATTTGTACAATACGTTACTCACTTCAACCATAATGCATTTTTCCTGCCATGGTTTGCCGTCTGGCCATGTTTCTCCAAGACAGATCCATATGGAATACTGTGGGGACTCTCTTCTCCTCCGTTCAACGAATTCAATTAATTCTAAAAGGAAATAAAAAGGAGCATTTAAACGGATGGAACAGTTGGTGACTTCTCAAGCTACTCTCGCTGAAGGTGCTCCATCTAGGGGCCAGTTACTGAGTATATTGAACATTATGTGGGTCAGATGTTTCCAAAATCCTTTACCCCAGGTTCACACCTAGGCGTTTTCTGCCGCGTTTTGCAGAAATGCAGTACAGTCCATTTAACATGATTTCCTATGGGACATGTTCACACCTGTGCATTTTCACCCGGTGCATTTTTTGGAAAGGGTTAGGGACTTATTTGAATGCAAAAAGTTGTGTGTTTGGTTCTATAGACTTCAATGGAAACACTACAGAAAAGCATGTTTTGCTGCATTTTGTGTTTTAAATCTGCCTAACCCAGGGGTGGGCAAACTTTTTGACTTGAGGGCCGCAAGGGGTTCATATATTGGACCCGGGGGCCGGACCAAGAGTAGATGAATGATGTGTATGTGTCATCCATAGTAAGTATAGTAATATTCCCCCATAGTAAGCATAGTAATTAATCCCCCATATAGTAATTCATCCCCCATAGTAATTCATCCCCCATATAGTAATTCATCCCCCTATAGTAATTCATCCCCCATATAGTAATTCATCCCCCCATATAGTAATTCATCCCCCATAGTAATTCATCCCCCCTATAGTAATTCATCCCCCCATATAGTAATTCATTCCCCATAGTAATTCATCCCTCATATAGTAATTCATCCCCCATATAGTAATTCATTCCCCATATAGTAATTCATCCCCCATATAGTAATTCATTCCCCATATTAATTCATCCCCCATATTATTCCCCCCCAAGTAGTAAGCCAAGTCCCCCCTGTGTCAATTCACTTACCTTTGCTCCGCGCGTTCCTCTCGCCGTGTTCCCGCGCCGTTCCGGTCTTCAGGGCGGACTGTGAGAGGAGCCTAGCTCCCCTCACGTTTGTCACGCTGCCCTGCCTACACACATCCTGACAGTATCACGCTCCACGGGCCAGATTAAAAGGTCCGCCGGCCGTATATGGCCCGCGGGCCGTAGTTTGCCCATTGCTGGCCTAACCACAAGAAAAATGAGAAAAAAAAACAAAAACGCATAAACAAAACGTGTCAAAAATGCAATGCAAAACGCAATGCAGAAATGGCTCAAACACAACCTGCATAGGTGTGAACCTAGGCTATGTCTGGGACAAGGGGTGGGCAGGAGGGGCGTCTGCCCTGGGAGCAGTGGTATCATGTGACGCTGGGTGGAGAAATCCTACCTAGAAGGTGGAGGGAGTAGTGACAGCAGTTGAAGAATAACAAACATTTGTGCTGGGGATGAGTGTCTTTGTGATAGGAGGGAGGATTGGGGGATTTGTACCAAGAGGAATAAATTCAGGGGTGGCATACAATTCATTTACACTGTTATACAAGCTGTACACTGACTACGTCACATTGTAGCAAAGTGTCATTTCTTCAATGTTGTCACATGAAAAGAGAATCAAATATTTACAAAAATGTGAGGGGGGGACTCGCTTCTGGGAGATGCTGTACATATATACAATTGCTGCACAAGCCATGTCGTAAGTTTTTGAAAAAAAAAGTTTGTATATAAATATTAGACAATACATACAACTGTTTAAATATTTAAATTGTAAATGTCAAAATATTCTATAAAAATATAACTCATTTATACCACTCTTAAACCACTATATTTACTCTCCCTGGACCCTGCATTCACTATATCTGGTCTCCCCAGACCTTGCATTCACTATATCTGGTCTCCCCGGACCCTGCATTCACTATATCTGGTCTCCCCAGACCCTGCATTCACTATATCTGGTCTCCCCGGAGCCTGCATTCACTATATCTGGTCTCCCCGGACCCTGCATTCACTATATCCGCTCTCCCCGGACCCTGCATTCACTATATCCGCTCTCTCTGGACCCTGCATTCACTATATCCGGTCTCCCCGGACCCTGCATTCACTATATCCGGTCTCCCCGGACCCTGCATTCACTATATCTGGTGTCCCCGGACCCCGCCATTCACTATATCCGCTCTCCCCGCACCCTGCATTCACTATATCCCTTCTTCCCGGACCCTGCATTCACTATATCCGGTCTTCCCGGACCCTGCATTCACTAAATCCGGTCTCCCCGGACCCTGCATTTACTATATCCGTTCTCCTCGGACCCTGCATTCACTATATCTGGTCTCCCCGGACCCTGCATTCACTATATCCGGTCTCCCCGGACCCTGCATTTACTATATCCGGTCTCCCCGGACCTTGCATTCACTATATCCGGTCTCCCCGGACCCTGCATTCACTATTTCCGGTCTCCCCGGACCCTGCATTTACTATATCCGATCTCCCCGGACCCTGCATTCACTATATCAGGTCTCCCAGGACCTTGCATTCACTATATCCGGTCTCCCCAAACACCGCATTCACTATATCTGGTCTCCCAGGACCCTGCATTCATTATATCTGCTCTCCCTGGACCCTGCATTCACTATATCTGTTCTCCCCAGACCCTGCATTCACTATATCCAGTCTCCCCAAACACCGCATTCACTATATCTGGTCTCCCCGGACCCTGCATTCCTTATATCCGCTCTCCCTGGACCCTGCATTCCTTATATCCGCTCTCCCTGGACCCTGCATTCACTATATTGGGTCTCCCCGGACCCTGCATTCACTATATCTGGTCTCCCAGGACCCTGCATTCATTATATACGCTCTCCCTGGACCCTGCATTCACTATATCCGCTCTCCCCGGACCCTGCATTCACTATATCGGGTCTCCCCGGACCCCGCATTCATTATATCAGGTCTCCCCAGACCCTGCATTCACTATATCCGGTCTCCCCGGACCCTGCATTCACTATATCTGGTCTCCCCGGACCCTGCATTCACTATATCTGGTCTCCCAGGACCCTGCATTCATTATATACGCTCTCCCTGGACCCTGCATTCACTATATCCGCTCTCCCCGGACCCTGCATTCACTATATCGGGTCTCCCCGGACCCCGCATTCATTATATCAGGTCTCCCCAGACCCTGCATTCACTATATCCGGTCTCCCCGGACCCTGCATTCACTATATCTGGTCTCCCCGGACCCTGCATTCACTATATCCGGTCTCCCCGGACCCTGCATTCACTATATTCAGTCTCCCCGGACCCTGCATTCACTAGATTCGGTCTCCCCGAACCCCGCATTCGCTATATCTGGTCTCCCCAGACCCTGGCATTTCTGGCAGGGTGGAAGACCTGATTTTTCTTTGTTTCCACTCCCTAACACTTACAGAACTCCTCTCCACTCAACCTGTGACTGGACATTGAAAGGAGAAGCAGCACACTGATGAGCTCATCTTTCCATCACTGTGATCTCTACTGCTATCAGCATTTTAATGTGTGTAGCCAGCTTTATACATACCCGTAACAAACTGCTGAAGAGTATACAAGACACTGTAGTCATTTTTGAGTATTGGACTGGGCACAGCCGAGGTAGGTGTATCTGTTACGGTCCAGAAACTACGACATTTGCCCAATCTAATGGCACAGATTTCCCCATCCCGAACTTCCACACAAGTTCCTTTATCCAGGTTGGTCAGAATGTGGTTCACTGCTTGAATCAATATCCGATCAGCCACTTTTTTTTGAGCCTGGGGCAGAATCACATCCTCCAAATAGCTTTCCGTAGGTGAATGTTGCCTGGAAGTCAGACAGAATCCAAATCGGTTGGTTACCATGGTGCTTTCAACTTTGGTTCCTCGGTAATAAATGTTGACTTCAAAATCAGTTTCTGTAGCGAATAGAGGGAGAGAAAACGTTATGTCCAAACTGAGACTTGACCATCAGCAAATGCAATATCACGTGGTGACCATCAGCAAATGCAATATCACGTGGTGACCATCAGCAAATCCAATATCACGTGGTGACCATCAGCAAATGCAATAGCACGTGGTGACCATCAGCAAATGCAATATCACGTGGTGACCATCAGCAAATGCAATACCACGTGGTGACCATCAGCAAACACAATATTACGTGGTGACTATCATCAAACGTAATATCATGTGGTGACCATCAGCAAACACAATATCACGTGGTGACCATCAGCAAATACAATATCACGTGGTGACCATCAGCAAACACAATATCACGTGGTGACCATCAGCAAATACAATATCACGTGGTGACCATCAGCAAATACAATATCACGTGGTGACCATCAGCAAATACAATATCACGTGGTGACCATCAGCAAATACAATATCACGTGGTGACTATCAGCAAATGCAATATCACGTGGTGACCATCAGCAAATGCAATACCACGTGGTGACTATCAGCAAATACAATATCACGTGTTGACTATCAGCAAATACAATATCATGTGGTGACTATCAGCAAATACAATATCATGTGGTGACTGTATCATGTAATGTTTGCCACCAACCAAGTAGATCTTTTGATTGTGATGTAGAAAGCTTCGTACGATGGTTTGCTTTCTCTAACCTTTTGATGTTCTCCAATACCTTCAAAAACTGCCATTGCATAATATTTTCTTTGGGATTGTCTTGTCACTGGTGGCATTGCTGTGAAAACGGTAATTATGGTTGTCTAAAACTTCGGGTTATGTTTGGATTAAGGAGGAACTTCACCGTATCGGAGCTCCACAAACCAAAAGCACTACTTCATTTGTAATATTCAAAGCAAACTACCCCATCCATCCATGTCTCCAACTTGAAAAACACCCCCCAGCATCTCTGGCCGTGGCCATCTTGAGTAAGGGCAGATGGTTTATGTTGCATTTATTTCCTGGATTTCATCTGCCCTTGGCTCAGGCATGCAGGCAGGAGGGTGTGCTTAGGTTAAGTCAGAAGGTTTTTTTTTTACCTTACTACAGCTGCCCTCGCAGCACCCCCTAAATACTCACCTGAGCTCAATCTCGATCCAATGATGTGCACAAGAGCCGAGGCTTTCCTGGGTCTCTCGCTCCTCATTGGCTCAGATACAGCAGTGGAAGCCATTGGCTCCTGCTGCTGTCAATCACAGCCAGTGACAAAGGAGGGGGAGGGGCTAAGCCCCTTTCTGTGTGTCTAATGGACACACAGAGCAGGACTTGGTAGCAAAGACACACAAATGCCCCCAGAGCAAGCAGCTTGCTATCGCCGCCATTACTAGTAAAAAATTTAAAAAAAAAAATCCCATTATCTATACCGCCATTTGTAAACGCTATGACTTACACATAAACCAATTCATTTACATGTATTGGGATTTTCTTTTTTTTAAAAAAGACATGATGTCACAGAATACATTTTGGCCTAAATTTATGACGAATTTTTATTTTTTTTTAACTGGACATGTTTAAAAAAAGTCAAAATATATTTATTTTCTCAAAATTGTTGGTCTTTTTTTTTTTAGCGCCAAAAAAAAACAAAAACAAAAAAAAACACACAGGCGATCAAATAGCACTGAAAGAAAGCTCTATGCGTGGGAAAAAAGGACGCAAATTTCATTTCGGTGCAGTGTTGCATGACCGTGCAATTGTCAGTTAAAGTAACGCAGTGCCGTACCGCAAAAAATGGCCTGGTGAGGAGGGCGGGGGGGGGGGGGGGGGGGAATCCTCCAAAGGGCAGATAGTTAATCTATTGATTCAACTACTTGCCGACTGTGCTATAGCAGTTTAACTGCTACAGGGTGGCCGCTCTGTGCAGAATTGCACATACAGTCAGGTCCATAAATATTGGGACATCGACACAATTCTAACATTTTTGGCTCTATACACCACCACAATGGATTTGAAATGAAACGAACAAGATGTGCTTTAACTGTAGACTGTCAGCTTTAATTTGAGGGTAGTTACATCCAAATCAGGTGAACGGTGTAGGAATTACAACAGTTTGCATATGTGCCTCCCACTTTTTAAGGGACCAAAAGTAATGGGACAATTGGCTTCTCAGCTATTCCATGACCAGGTGTGTGTTATTCCCTCATTATCCCAATTACAATGAGCAGATAAAAGGTCCAGAGTTCATTTCAAGTGTGCTATTTGCATTTGGAATCTGTTGCTGTCAACTCTCAAGATGAGATCCAAAGACCTGTCACTATCAGTGAAGCAAGCCATCATTAGGCTGAAAAAACAAAACAAACCCATCAGAGAGATAGAAAAAACATTAGGCGTGGCCAAAACAACTGTTTGGAACATTCTTAAAAAGAAGGAACGCACCGGTGAGCTCAGCAACACCAAAAGACCCGGAAGACCACGGAAAACAACTGTGGTGGATGACCGAAGAATTCTTTCCTTGGTGAAGAAAACACCCTTCACAACAGTTGGCCAGATCAAGAACACTCTCCAGGAGGTAGGTGTATGTGTGTCAAAGTCAACAATCAAGAGAAGACTTCACCAGAGTGAATACAGAGGGTTCACCACAAGATGGAAACCATTGGTGAACCTCAAAAACAGGAAGGCCAGATTAGAGTTTGCCAAACAACATGTAAAAAAGCCTTCACAGTTCTGGAACAACATCCTATGGACAGATGAGACCGAGATCAACTTGTACCAGAGTGATGGGAAGAGAAGAGTATGGAGAAGGAAAGGAACTGCTCATGATCCTAAGCATACCACCTCATCAGTGAAGCATGGTGGTGGTAGTGTCATGGCGTGGGCATGTATGGCTGCCAGTGGAACTGGTTCTCTTGTATTTATTGATGATGTGACTGCTGACAAAAGCAGCCGGATGAATTCTGAAGTGGTAATAATATCTGCTCATATTCAGCCAAATGCTTCACAACTCATTGGACGCTTCACAGTGCAGATGGACAATGACCCAAAGCAGACTGCAAAAGCAACCAAAGAGTTTTTTAAGGGAAAGAAGTGGAATGTTATGCAATGGCCAAGTCAATCACCTGACCTGAATCCGATTGAGCATGCATTTCACTTGATGAAGACAAAACTGAAGGGAAAATGCCCCAAGAACAAGCAGGAACTGAAGACAGTTGCAGTAGAGGCCTGGCAGAGCATCACCAGGGATGAAACCCAGCGTCTGGTGATGTCTATGCGTTCCAGACTTCAGACTGTAATTGACTGCAAAGGATTTGCAACCAAGTATTAAAAATTGAAAGTTTGATTTATGATTATTATTCTGTCCCATTACTTTTGGTCCCTTAAAAAGTGGGAGGCACATATGCAAACTGTTGTAATTCCTACACCGTTCACCTGATTTGGATGTAAATATCCTCAAATTAAAGCTGACAGTCTTCAGTTAAAGCTCATCTTGTTCGTTTCATTTCAAATCCATTGTGGTGGTATATAGAGCCAAAAATGTTAGAATTGTGTCGATGTCCCAATATTTATGGACCTGACTGTATATACTAAATGATTAGTGATTCTGTACCTCCAGGTAGGGGGCAGGCTTGCTGCCAGCACACCACTTCTGCAGTGTTGCATGGCCGCGCAATTGTCAGTTAAGGTAACGCAGTGCCGTACCGCAAAAAATGGCCTGGTGAGGAGGGGGGGGGGGGATCCTGTGGAGGGCAGATAGTTAATCTATTGATTCAATTACTTGCTGACTGTCCTATAGCAGTTATACTGCTACAGGGTGGCCGCTCTGTGTAGAATTGCACATATATACTGTATTTGTGATTCTGTACCTCCAGGTAGGGGGTAGGCTTGCTGCCAGCACACCACTTCTGCCGTGTTGCATGGCCGCGCAATTGTCAGTTAAAGTAACGCAGCGCCGTAACGCAAAACTGGCCTGGCCAGGAAAGGGGAGGGGTAATCCTCTGGAGGGCGATGGCATCTCGGGACTGTCCATAATTTTAAAGCCATGATTGAAAAAAAGGTTGAGAAACACCAACTTACGGTAAGTGGCCCTCATTCTCCACATGGTTGGGCACCCCTTTCTTGAACCATCTTTAGTTAGAGTTTACCAATGACTGTAAATCGGTTATGCACAATTAAATTTACTTAATTACCAAATCTCGTTTTTTTTTTTTTTTTTTTTACTACCCAGGATGACTCTACCAAGCACCAAAGACTGTGAGAAGTTGTCAGGATCAGGACCAATGGTTGCTGCTAATGTTCCTCAGATAGTTTGTAAATTCTCACCAAAGGAGTTGTTGGCAAAGTGTCTCAGTATTTGTTGTTGGAACGTCTCCGGTTCTTGAAGCAGCTGAACGTGTCCTGTTAAATGTGAAGACATCAAGATTACAAATGTGGTATTTGCCAACTAAAACCGCAACTTCACACCAATATAGAATTGTCTACTTATAGGTTTATTCCAAGTTTAGACCAAAAATGTGTCCCAACAACCGCCTTCATCAGGGCTTGAGAAGTGCAAAGTGCGAACACTGACTGAGAAACTGAGAGGGACAAATATTGGAAGTTCTATTTCCTTTACAGGGATCAGACCTTGCTTGCCTCTCAGCCTACTTTCTATCGCAGTGTCGGGATGGAAGTGATGTCACGACCGGATCTGATGGACAGAGGTGGCGACGCGTTGCGGAGCATACGCTGCTTTTTCATGCTCCGCATCGCGTCACACGTCTGTCAGATCCGGTCGTGACATCACTTAAGCCCCGATGCTCCATTTTACACTGGCTAGGAAGCCTTGGGAGCCTCAGGATGGGGCACTATTCCTCTCACTGACACCAATGATGGGGCACTATTCCTCCCACTGATACCAATGAAGGGGCACTATTCCTCCCACTGATACCAATGATGGGGCACTATTCCTCCCACTGATACCAATGATGGGGCACTATTCCTCCCACTGATACCAATGATGGGGCACTATTCCTCCCACTGATACCAATGATGGGGCACTATTCCACCCACTGATACCAATGATGGGACACTATTCCTCCCACTGATACCAATGATGGGGCACTATTCCTCCCACTGATACCAATGATGGGGCACTATTCCTCCCACTGATATCAATGATGGGGCACTATTCTTCCCACTGACACCAATGAGGGGGCACTATTCCTCCCACCGACACCAATGATGGGGCACTATTTCTCCCACCGACACCAATGATGGGGCACTATTCCTCCCACCGACACCAATGATGGGGCACTATTCCTCCCACCGACACCAATGATGGGGCACTATTCCTCTCACCGACACCAATGATGGGGCACTATTCCTCCCACTGACACCAATGATGGGGCACTATTCCTCCCACTGACACCAATGATGGGGCACCATTCCTCCCACTTACACCAATGATGGGGCACTATTCCTCCCACTGATACCAATGATGGGGCACTATTCCTCCCACTGATACCAATGATGGGGCACTATTCCACCCACTGATACCAATGATGGGACACTATTCCTCCCACTGATACCAATGATGGGGCACTATTCCTCCCACTGATACCAATGATGGGGCACTATTCCTCCCACTGATATCAATGATGGGGCACTATTCTTCCCACTGACACCAATGAGGGGGCACTATTCCTCCCACCGACACCAATGATGGGGCACTATTTCTCCCACCGACACCAATGATGGGGCACTATTCCTCCCACCGACACCAATGATGGGGCACTATTCCTCCCACCGACACCAATGATGGGGCACTATTCCTCTCACCGACACCAATGATGGGGCACTATTCCTCCCACTGACACCAATGATGGGGCACTATTCCTCCCACTGACACCAATGATGGGGCACCATTCCTCCCACTTACACCAATGATAGGGCACTATTCCTCCCACTGACACCAATGATGGGGCACTATTCTTCTCACTGACACCAATGATGGGGCACTATTCCTCCCACACAAACATGCTTAGTTATTTTCTAAGCAATGATAACAGATTGATTGCTATGGGTAACACAGACACTTTATAAATCAGATAAAACATAAACTTGGCTCTTCAGTCTCATGGTTCCCTGTCTATTACCTACCAGCTTGTACTTCACTGATTACACCAGGTGGAACATCGCCGCCAACAGCATAGGCACCCTCAGAGTAGGCAGCCGCACCTTCTGTAGGTACTTCTGATGGTGAAATACGGTAACCAGCTTCTTGAGCAGGTGCCATGGCATCTGGGATTACATAAGAATTCTGGATACCCTCCAGATCACAATATAATGCTGAAAATGGATAAAAACAACAAAAATCAAAGTAAACACTGGATTGTATAAAGGGTCGGTTCAGCCACAACTGATATCTTGGATATAGATAGATGTCCATTGACAAAAAAGAAAAAGGAACTATTTTTGGGAATGCAGAGCACCACAACGCACACGGGTTGATTTTCTAAAAGGTAAATCTGGTGTCAACGGGAGGAATAGTGCCCCATCATTGGTGTCAGTGGAAGGAATAGTGCCCCATTATTGGTGTCAGTGGAAGGAATAGTGCCCCATCATTGGTGTCAGTGTGAGAAATAGTGCCCCATCATTGGTGTCAGTGGAAGGAATAGTGCCACATCATTGGTGTCAATGGGAAGAATAGTGCCCCATCGTTAGTGTCAATGGGAGGAATAGTGCCCCATCCTTGGTGTCAGTGGGAGGAATAGTGCCCCATCATTGGTGTCAGTGGGAGGAATAGTGCTACATTATTGGTGTCAATGGGAGGAATAGTGCCCCATCGTTGGTGTCAATTGGAGGAATAGTGCCCCATCGTTGGTGTCAATTGGAGGAATAGTGCCCCATCGTTGGTGTCATTGGGAGGAATAGTGCCCCATCATTGGTGTCAGTGGGAGGAATAGTGCCCCATCATTGGTGTCAGTGGGAGGAATAGTGCCCCATCCTTGGTGTCAATGGGAGGAATAGTGCCCCATCTTTGGTGTCAGTGGGAGGAATAGTGCCCCATCATTGGTGTCAGTGGGAGGAATAGGGCCTAATTGTGCTCCTTCCTCCAGAGTGGGGGCACTCTAATACAGAAGGTGTGTTACTGACGAGATCACCAGGTGACAACAGAGGAAAAAGACTACAAAATGATAATGAATGCAGTCACCACATCTAACGATTGACAAGCTGCAATATATGACATATATATACACAGGTTTCGGGGTTTATACTGCTTTAATCTTTCACTCAGAGTGAATCTGATATGAATGATTGCACCTTGTATATTACCGTTGCTCCTGTCCGAATATTTACAGGATTTGGGTTTTTGTATAGCAAATTATTATAATTGTTATACAGGATTTATATAGCGCCAACAGTTTACGCAGCGCTGTACAACATGAGGGCAGACAGAACAATTCCTTATTGTCAGACAATGTTGTACCTGCATTATCCTGGTGAAGATGAAGTTGCGTCATTTGTTCCAACATAAATCTTTGCTGAGACTGAGAAAAAAAAAAGAAACACAAGTTTGACCCCCAGCACCCGCTATCAGCATTTTTAAAGCCCAACTCCAGCCATAACCTTTGTGTGTTCTGGATAGATGATGGCGGATCCCTCGTGACACCCCCCTGCCTGACACCCAATATGGAGGTCCTCAGCACCCACAAGGGACTGGTAAGCCCGGGTCACGTGATGCAGGAAGAAGGGTGTCAGGTGGGGGAGGGGAGGTAGCATCTTCATGTAGACATAGTAGTGATCGAGCGACTCAATCTTTTCTATCCCTAGGTTCACACCTAAGCTTTTGCTGCCGCGTTTTGCGTTTTTGCAGAAACGCAGCACAGTCCATTTAACATGATTTCCTATGGGACAGGTTCACATCTCCACGTTTTCATCCTGTGCATTTTTTGGAAAGGGTCAGGGACTTTTTTGAACGCAAACTGTTGCGTTTTTGGTTCTATAGACTTCAATGAGAACACTGCAGAAAAGCATGTATTGTGTTTTTGCTGTGTTTTGAATGTGCCTAGCAACAAGAAAAAAAAAAAAAAAGCAAAAATGTGTCAAAAACACAAATGCAAAAAGGAAAACCGCAATGGAGAAATGGAGAAATGTTTCAAACGCAAACATATTATTGGCCAATCTAGTGGCTGAGAGTTTGTTTAAATGCTGGTATTGCTGCTACCAAAATAGTTACAGCAGTGAAAGGGTTAGCCTCGGTTCACACTATGAATCGTCTATGAAGTGCACCACATTCCTGTGCAATTCACATGCGATTCACTGCAGTGCGATTATAGCCCATTCATTTTGAATGGGCTCAAATTGCCCCATAAGTAGTGCATGCATTACTTATGGGAACGCACTGCAACCGGATCGCATGGTAGTTTTGTACCATGAAATCTGGTGCAGGCCAAAGCGCTGCTTTTTAGGTGTCATTCACATCGCACTAACACCTGCTGCAGATCGCAAGGCTCACATTGCACTACATCACATGCATTCATTTTGAATGGGCTCAAATTGCCCCATAAGTATTGCATGCACTACATATGGAAACGCACTGCAACCGGATCGTATGGTAGTTTTGTACCATGCAATACGGTGCAGGCAATCTGTTGCACTGCGTTTGAAGCGTCGTTAACATTGCACCAACACCACAAGACTCAGTCATAAAGTGAAGTGAAAAAATGCTCCGCTACATAAACCAATAGTACAAACCATTACATTACCAAAAAACAAAGTGAAGAAATAAATATATATTAGAAGAAAAAATAGAAAAAATACTAATATTGAAATGAAAAAATAAAATAAAATCTCTCTCTCTCTCTGTATATATATACACACACACTATATATATATATATAAAAATAAAAAATGTACATGTAAAAAAGAAAAAACACAAAAAAAATTAAGAATATTTTAAATATGAATCAAATAAATGAAAGTCAATCAAAAATCAAGTTATACGATGTTACGGTCTAACTGCACTTTTGCTCCCATATGGACTCAGAAGATCAGCTTGCTGAATGAAGACTCCAAAGTAATCTCCCTCCTGATAAGTGTCTTTGTATCAGCCGTATTCCTCATTAAAAAGAACTCCACATAGTACTTTATCCTTTTAGACTTTTATTCATCAATTAAAACATATGAAATACATTCATGTTCCGGAGGTGTATTTTGCACCAGGTATGATGAAGATCCAGTGATGTACTGATTAGACACTAGATGGCAGCATCATCTCAGCAGCAGAGTCCTGTACAAGCTCAAAACACTCAATGAATGCTAATGCCTGCTGTAATGCCATTTCAAGAGAAGTTTGTAGAGCAGGGGCGAACTGACCATTTGGAAACTCGGTCACTGCCCGAGGGCCCGGAGTCAGTAGGGGGCCCCATAAGATGCCCCTGGTACCTTCTTCATAGGCTTTTTTGAGTTTGGGCAAGGACACAGGGGCCCCATGATCCCCTATTGCCCGGGGGCCCCATGAGTTGTCAGTCTGCCCCTGTTGTAGAGTACTACAGGACGCTATCCCGATGAATGGCAACGTCGTGACGTCATCCGCGCACTCCTCCTGACGCGTTTTGTCACTAGTCATGTGACTTTATCAAGGGGACCATCCGACAATCAATCTATGTATGTAGTAAACCGGCGCCATTTTATTGTGGACCGGCCTAGCACATGGTGGAAAAGCCGATCGGCGCCATTTTAATGAAGACCAAACAAGGAAAAAAAAGAACAAACGCCGTTCCTTAATAACATGGGATCTGTATTGTATGAGCTGTGGAGATGTCACCCATTAACCATCCACAGCCCTCAGTACAATTCATACGGGATGCTCATCAAACAAGCTGCAAAGCCACCCTCTAATAAAAATATAATAATAAAATGAAAAAGAACATTGACATAAAATTATTAAAAAAAAAAAAAAATTATATATATATATATATATATATATATATATATATATATATATATATATATATATATATATACATTTTTTTTTTGATCTTCATTAAAATGGCGCCGATCGGCTTTTCCACCATGTGCTAGGCCGGTCCACAACAAAAAGGCGCTGGTTTATATATCAATAGATTGATTGTTGGACGGTCCAATCGTATCCCCTTGATAAAGTCACGTGACTAGTGACAAAACGCGTCGAGGAGTGTGTGGATGACATCACGACGTTGCCATTCATCGGGATAGCAGCCTGTAGTACTCTACAAACGGCTCTTGGAACGGCATTACAGCAGCCAATAGCATTCATTGAGTGGGCCCGTGCTTTGCCTTGCAATATATTACGGATGGTGTATGTTTTGAGCTTGAGGACTCTGCTGCTGAGATGATACTGCCATCTAGTGTCTAATCAGTACATCACTGGATCTTCATCATACCTGGTGCAAAATACACCTCCGGAACATAAATGTATTTCATATGTTTTAATTGATGAATAAAAGTTTAAAAGGATAAAGCACTATGTCAAGTTCTTTTTAATGAGGAATACGGCTGATACAAAGACGCTCATCAGGAGGGAGCTTACTTTGGAGTCTTCATTCAGCAAGCTGATCTTCTGAGTCCATATGGGACCAAAAGTGCAGTTAGACCGTAACATTGTATAATGTGCGGTCACACTGCGTGAGGTGAGCAGATATATGGTGGAGGATGTCTTTGCACGAGAATTGATGACAGATGCACATATTTTTCCTTATCCAAAGAAGGAATCACTGAATAAACACTTTATTGATTGAACTTTTATTTGATTCATACTTAAAATATTCTTAATTTTTATTTTTTGTGTGTTTTTTATTTATATATATTTTTTTTATTTCAATATTAATATTTTTTACTATTTTTTCTTCTAATATATATTTATTTCTTCACTTTGTTTTCAGGTAATATAATGGTTTGTACCATTGTTTCATGTAGCGCAGCATTTTTTCACTTCACTTTATGATTGTATAATTTGCCCCACTGAGACATGGGTTGTGTGCACTAGAGGCTACAGCAATTTATTGTCATTTTTTGTTTTTATTTCACCATAGCGCTTGAGTTATTCAATATATCTTAGATACCGCAAGTGCAAAAAGGAAAAACACAATGGAGAAATGTTGCAAACGCAAACATATTGTTGGCCAATCTAGTGGCTGAGAGTTCATTTACATGCTGGTATTGCTGCTACCAAAATAGTTACAGCAGTGAAAGGGTTAACCTCGGTTCACACTATGAATCGCCTATGAAGTGCACAACATTCCTGTGCAATTCACATGCGATTCACTGCAGTGCGATTATAGCCCATTCATTTTGAATGGGCTCAAATTGCCCCATAAGTAGTGCATGCATTACTTTCGGAAACGCACTGCAACCGGATCGCATGGTAGTTTTGTACCATGAAATCTGGTGCAGGCCAACACACTGCGTTTGAGGCGTCATTAACATCGCACTAACACCTGCTGCAGATCACAAGGCTCAAATTGCACTGCATCGCACCATAAGTAGTGCATGTGCTACTTTCGGAAACGCGCTGCACCTGCATCGCCTAATAGTTTTGCACTATGCAATCCAGGGCAGGCAAACGCACTGCATTTGGGGTGTCGGTAACATCGCACTGACACCTGCTGCACATCGCAAGGGTAGTGAGTTTTGAACGGTGTGCAGGAAATGCACATGTATGCCGGGTTCCCCACACCGCATTCTAGTGTGACCTGGGGTTGAATGAGCTGGTTCACACTAGAATGTGATGCGGGAAACCCATGATTCGAGTGTATTTCCCTCACCGCGTTCAAAATATACTGCCCTTGCTGTTGGGGATACAACAGCATGTACTATATACAGTATTCTGTGTTAATATCACTTGACCAGTAGATGGCACTGTACACTAAGGTTATCAGTTGTGCATATGTGTAAGACTTGTTGGTTCTCTCTCTTCTCTATTCCTTTTCTCTCTCATCTCTTCAGGAAGTAAGATGTCTGCTGCTACTACAGTCTGCTGAAATGTGCTTTGTATGTTTGCAACTTAAGCCACACAAGTAAAGTCAGACTTCTGCCTCATCGCTACCAGTGTCTTCTCTAACACATAACCAACACTTGCGAGCTGCAGTAGGTGTAAGTGTAATATTAGCATCGCCCCAAAAGCAGTACGTTTACCTGCACTGGACCGCCTGGTACAAAGCTAGCATGTGATCCGGTTGCAGTGCGTTGCCAAAAGTAGTGCATGCAGTACTTTGGTGCTCATTCAAAATGAATAGGCTCAAATCGCACCGCACTAAATCACATGGGAAATGATGGTTGTATTTATCACTTAGCTTTGCACACAGGGATACGGACTATTCTTCTGTTTTGTTTGATTTACACCGTTTATTTGTTACACATTGTTATGATGTATTCTACCCTTTATTATTTGTTTGTCATCATTTATATATTCCTCCATAAGGTATTTACTACACGCCGTATGCTGCAATTCACGATTTTCAGGTACATCATGACATGCATATACAGTGTTTGTTTTTACTAGTGCCCCCCCTCCCTCCCATCCAGTAGTATATAAATGTTTTGGCATATTTTCTGCGTTATTACCTCCCCAGGTCTGTTTTATATACAGCCGATTAATATCCTGATATGATGTCATTATGTTAGCTGGAAGAAGCATCACCTGACCCTGCCTGATCCTGCCTATGGTGACCCCTGTGGGAGGCATTCTTCATGTATGGATCTCACAGCCTAATATTCCATTATTCCATTATGATTGCAACATCCATCCATCCACCCCATCCCTCCATCCAATCTCATCTACTCTATGTAATCCATCCATCCATCCAATTGAATCTCTGTAATCCATTCATTCAATCTGATTTATGCAATCCAACCATCCGATCTAATCCATGTAACCTATCCATTCCCTCATCCATCCAATCAAATCGATGTAATCCATAAAATCATTCGAATCTATGTAATCCATCCAATCTAATCTACTTTATGTAGTCCATCCATCCCCCCATCCAATCTAATCCATGTAATCTATTCATCCATCCAATCTAATCTGTGTAATCCATCCATTCATGCATCCAATCTAATCTACTGTATGTAATCCATTCGTCCATCTATCCAATTAAATCTATGTAATCCATCCATCCCCACACCCATCCAATCTAATCTATGTAATCCCTAAAATCTTTCCAGTCTGCAATACATTCAATCTAATCTATGTATTCTATCTATTCATGCATCCAACTTAATCTACTGTATATAATCCATCCATCCGTCCAATCTAATCCATCTAATCTAATCTATGAAATGTATCCATTCCTCCATCCAATCTAATCTAATTAATGTAATCAATCCATCCTTCCAATCTAATTTGTGAAATCCATCTATTCATTCATCCAATCTAATCTCTGTAATCCATCCATTCATGCATCCAATCTAATCAGCTGTATATAATCCATCCCCCCATCCATCCAATTGAATCTATGTAATCCATACATCCCCTCATCTATCCAATCTAATCTATGTAATCCATAAAATCCTTCCAGTCTGCAATAAATTCAATCTAATCTATGTATTCTATCTATTCAGGCATCCAATCTAATCTACTGTATATAATCCATCCAATCTAATCTATGAAATGTATCCATTCCTCCATCCAAGCTAATCTACTGTATGTAATCCTTCCATCCATGCATTCGATCTAATTATACAATCTATCCATCCATCCATCCATCCAATCTAATCTATGTAATCCATCCATCCATCCAATCTAATCTATGAAATGTATCCATTCCTCCATCCAAGCTAATCTACTGTATGTAATCCACCCATCCATGCATTCGATCTAATTATACAATCTATCCAACCATCCAATCTAATCTATGTAATCCATCCATCCATGCATTCAATCTATCCAATCTAATCTATGTAATCCATCCATCCCCCAAGCCATCCAATCTCTTCTAATTTATGTAATCCATAAAATCCTTCCAATCTGTGTAATATATTCAATCAAATCTATGTATTCCATCCATTCATGCATCCAACCTCATCTACTGTACAGTATGTAGTCCGTCCATTAATCTAATCTATATAATCCATTCGTCCAGTCTAATCTATGTAATCCATCCATCCATCCATCCATCTATTCAGTAAAAAGTGTTTGTAGTTGGGCAGTAGTTGATTTAGGACCCCAACAATCCATCTCACAGCGGGGCCCTCTGAGGACTGTGCTGACTATTGATCATAGCTGGTAGAATTTAGCTCAGTTCAATGAATGTAGAACAACTCACCGCCATGGTGTCACCAGCCATATAGCTACAGGAACCCAACTGCTGACAAGCTGTCCTGCCCCCCACTGCGGCACACTGATCACCGGGTACAACTGGAAGTTGAAAGTTAAAAAATAAATAAATTGGACATAAAAAGAACACAAATTTAGCGGGTATATTCTACAAGCATTTGTGGCAGCCTAAGCCATCATTATCAGAGGTCCACAGCCAAAGGAATCTCACTAATGCCGAATAAAGCTGTCCATCCACAGCTCAAAATGGAAAATCAATTTGGGTGGCCCTGTCATACACCTCCTGTGTGGCTTCCTTCAAATAAAATCAAAAAGGAGTCAGGTAGAAGTTGTCAGTCGAACAGCAGCTGTGTCCAATCAGGTGCAGCCACTGTTGGGGTATTCTGACAGCCAGCTGAGACAGCCTTCAGAATACAATAGCCCAGCATGGGGATTCCCCCATTTGTGCTGTTTATGAAGGACGAAGGAACCTGTTAGAATTTGTTTGTTTAGCCTGCAAACAAACACCTTCTAACAGATTCCTTCATCCTCCATAAACAGCACAAATGGGTGAATCCCCAAGCTGGGCTATTGTATTCTGAAGGCTTTCTCAGCTGGCTGTCAGAATACCCCAACAGTGGCTGCATCTGCAGCCTGAACAAAACGGATCTAGTCGTGTATGGCCGGCTTAAGACTTGCTGGCTGCAGTAGACTTCACTGAGAATTCCCATCCACCAGCCTACAGGCAGAGCTTGCCACTGATGTCCTCTTTCTACAAATACTACTTACCTGGCTGTCACTTTGATCCAAAAACTTCCAGCACTGACCTGCACTGCATGTTTTATGTTGTCATTCAGAAACTATTGAAACCAGAGACTGCCAGGCAGCTAGCATTTGTAGAATGAGGTGTTAACTCCTACGCTCCCAAAACTGAAAGGTATTACCAGGGGCGGACTGACAACTCATGGGGCCCCCGGGCAATAGGGGATCATGGGGCCCCTGTGTCTTTGCCCACACTCAAAGCACACCCAAAAAAGCCTATAAAAAGGGTACCAGGGGCATTTTGTGGGGCCCCCTGCTGTCCCCGGGCCCTTGGGCAGTGCCTGAGTGGTTGAATGGTCAGTCCGCCCCTGGGTATTACATGAAAACAAAATAGTCACTACATAAACTCAATCGCAAACAGAAGCTGCATACACTAACTTGTGTTCCCACAGAAGCAGAAAATAAAAATAAGTTCTGCGCTGTCTGTGCGTTCCACAACAGAACAAATCACATAAAGATAAGCGACATAAGAATAAACGTGCAAAAAAATTGAACAATGATAAGAGTGAATGTCAAAGGTCACTGATAGAATCACATGAAGCAACGCATTGGGCGGAGCTTGGTTGACCTGTGGACCGGAAGTGACGATTTCCAATGCATTTGAAGTCATGGGTCACGTGACTTCATCAGTTCATCAGAATGAAAGTCACAGGTCACTGATGAATTCACATGACGTAACGCGTTGGGTTAAGCCTGGTTGACCTGTGGACCGGAAGTGATGGTTTCCAATGCATTTGAAGTCATGTGACCCAAGACGCAACATGTTGGGTACAGCCTGGTTGACCCACGGATGGTTTATAATGCATTTGTGGTGTCTCTGAGCATTGTACTTTTATGCAAGCATACTTTTATACATTGTGAGTGCGGTTTTATGGAATAAAGTGTACTGATTTTTATACTACACTATTGGAGGTTGTTCCAATGCATTTGAAGTCATGGGTCCCGTGACTACATCAATTCGAAAGTCACAGGTATCTGAAGTCACGTGGCGCAACGCATTGGGTGGAACCTGATAGACCTGTGGAGCGAAAGTGACAGTTTCCAATGCATTTGAAGTCATAAGTCACATGACTTCACCAGTTCATCAGAGTGAAAGTCACAGGTCACTGATGAAATCACGTGATGCAACGCGTTGGGTGGAGCCTGGTTGACCTGTGGACCGGAAGTGACGGTTTCCAATGCATTTGAAGTAATGGGTCCCGTGAGTTCATCAGTTCAAAAGTCACAGGTATATGAAGTCACGTGACGCAACGCATTGAGTGGAGCCTGACTGACCTGTGGACTGGAAGTGACGGTTTCCAATGCATTTGAAGTCTTGAGTCATGTGACTTCATCAGTTCATCAGAGTGAAAGTCATAGGTCACTGATGAAGTCACGTGATGCAACGCATTGGGCGGAGCCTGATTGACCTGTGGACCGGAAGTGACGGTTTCCAATGCATTTGAAGTCATGTGACCCAAGACGCAACACGTTGGGTACAGCCTGGTTAACCCATGGATGGTTTACAATGCATTTGTGGTGTCCCTGAGCATTGTACTTTTATGCAAGCATGCTTTTATACATTGTGAGTGCGGTTTTATGGAATAAAGTGTACTGATTTTTATACTACACTATTGGAGGTTGTTCTCTCTTTTTTTCTGACGTTTCTGAGCCACCCACTGTGGCAGTGTGAGTTGCAAGCAGCCTTACAGGAACCAGCACCCCGCTCCCACGAAGAGGACTCCAGTGTATAACGGGCACCCTAGTGGACAGGAGGGATCAGGGATTCCATTACAAGTGTTCTGAGGATTGAACAATACATGCTGCAAACATTACATGTGCTTACTGACCTTACATGAGTTTTAGGTCACACTGCCAAGGTGACAGCACATTGGTGTCATGGGAAGATGGTGTTATAACACGCTAACGCATGCTGATTGCTTTATGCAGAGATTATTTTTAGACACGCACAAGAAATAGCATGGACTGTCAATCAATGAAACATATGATGAAATATATTAGCACTTTAGAGGATGATTCTGTTTTCATTAGTATTTATCCATTTGATATAGGAGAGTTGCCTTTGCACACTTTCCTCTTTATTCATAATCTTGGTTTGATTCATTTGCATGTTTATTTTTATGTCTCTTATATATATGTCATTTTTTCCATTGTGGGATATACAGCGCAGAACTTAGTTTTATTTTCTGTTTCTTTTGAATTACTGTGCAAAGTTCAAACTGAAAGAAACAATGACATTACAAAGCACAGGATTTAAAGTGATACTAAACCCACAACAGTACAATCAGTCTGTAGATGCATTAAAGCATGCTTGTTATACTCACTGTGGAACCTAAGGGGTTAATCCTCCACATTGTGTAAAAAGGCTGTTTGTCTTCTCTGATCCTCCCCTTCTTCTAGTGTCCCCCACTTATCTCCTAAGACAGTGGTCTCCAAACTGTGGCTCAAGGGCCAGATGTGGCCCTTTGCTTGCCTTTATCCAGCCCTTGGGGACTATACCTTCATCAACAGTGGGGCATAATTCCTGCCACCAACACAAATGATGGGGCACTATTCCTCCCACTAATACCAATGATGGGGCACTATTCCTCCCACTAATACCAATGATGGGGAACTATTCCTCCCACTGATACCAATGATGGGGAACTATTCCTCCCACTAATACCAATGATGGGGAACTATTCCTCCCACTGACACCAATGATGGAGCACTATTCCTCCCACTAATACCAATGATGGGGCACTATTCCTCCCACTGATACCAATGATGGGGCACTATTCCTCCCACTGATACCAATGATGGGGCACTATTCCTCCCACTGATACCAATGATGGGGCACTATTCCTCCCACTGATACCAATGATGGGGCACTATTCCTTCCACCGATACCAATGATGGGGCACTATTCCTCCACTGATACCAATGATGGGGAACTATTCCTCCCACTGATACCAATTATGGGGAACTATTCCTCCCACTGACACCAATGATGGGGCACTATTCCTCCACTAATACCAATGATGGAGCACTATTCCTCCCACTGACACCAATGATGGGGCACTATTCTTCCCACTGACACCAATGATGGGGCACTATTCCTCCCACTGACACCAATGATGGGGCACTATTCCTCCCACTAATACCAATGATGGGGCACTATTCCACCCACTGATACTAATGATGGGGCACTATTCCTCCCACTGACACCAATGTTGGGGCACTATTCCTCCCACTGATACCAATGATGGGGCACTATTCATCCCACTGACACCAATGTTGGGGCACTATTCCTCCACTAATACCCATGATGGGGCACTATTCTTCTCACTGATACCAATGATGGGGCACTATTCCTCCCACTAATACCAATGTTGGGGCACTATTCCTCCCACTAATACCAATGATGGGGCACTATTCATCCCACTGATACCAATGATGGGGCACTATTCCTCCACTAATACCAATGATGGGGCACTAGTCATCCCACTGACACCAATGTTGGGGCACTATTCATCCCACTGATACCAATCATGGGGCACTATTCCTCCCACTAATATCAATGATGGGGCACTATTCCTCCCACTGATACCAATGATGGGGCACTATTCCTCCTACTGATACCAATGAAGGGGCACTATTCCTTCCACTAATAGCAATGATGGGGCACAATTCCTCTTACTGATACCAATGATGGGGCACAATTCCTCCCACTGACACCAATGATGGGGCACTATTCTTCCCACTGACACCAATGATGGGGCACTATTCCTCCCACTGACACCAATGATGGGGCACTATTCCTCCCACTAATACCAATGATGGGGCACTATTCCTCCCACTGACACCAATGTTGGGGCACTATTCCTCCCACTGATACCAATGATGGGGCACTATTCATCCCACTGACACCAATGTTGGGGCACTATTCCTCCACTAATACCCATGATGGGGCACTATTCTTCTCACTGATACCAATGATGGGGCACTATTCCTCCCACTGACACCAATATTGGGGCACTATTCCTCCCACTAATACCAATGTTGGGGCACTATTCCTCCCACTAATACCAATGATGGGGCACTATTCCTCCACTAATACCAATGATGGGGCACTAGTCATCCCACTGACACCAATGTTGGGGCACTATTCATCCCACTGATACCAATCATGGGGCACTATTCCTCCCACTGATACCAATGATGGGGCACTATTCCTCCCACTGATACCAATGATGGGGCACTATTCCTTCCACTAATAGCAATGATGGGGCACAATTCCTCCCACTGATACCAATGATGGGGCACAATTCCTCCCACTGATACCAATGATGGGGCACTATTCCTCCCACTGACACCAATGATGGGGCACTATTCTTCCCACTGACACCAATGATGGGGCACTATTCCTCCCACTGACACCAATGATGGGGCACTATTCCTCCCACTAATACCAATGATGGGGCACTATTCCTCCCACTAATACCAATGATGGGGCACTATTCCACCCACTGATACTAATGATGGGGCACTATTCCTCCCACTGACACCAATGTTGGGGCACTATTCCTCCCACTGACACCAATGTTGGGGCACTATTCCTCCCACTGATACCAATGATGGGGCACTATTCATCCCACTGACACCAATGTTGGGGCACTATTCCTCCACTAATACCCATGATGGGGCACTATTCTTCTCACTGATACCAATGATGGGGCACTATTCCTCCCACTGACACCAATATTGGGGCACTATTCCTCCCACTAATACCAATGTTGGGGCACTATTCCTCCCACTAATACCAATGATGGGGCACTATTCATCCCACTGATACCAATGATGGGGCACTATTCCTCCACTAATACCAATGATGGGGCACTAGTCATCCCACTGACACCAATGTTGGGGCACTATTCATCCCACTGATACCAATCATGGGGCACTATTCCTCCTACTGATACCAATGAAGGGGCACTATTCCTCCTACTGATACCAATGAAGGGGCACTATTCCTCCTACTGATACCAATGAAGGGGCACTATTCCTCCTACTGATACCAATGATGGGGCACTATTCCTCCCACTAATATCAATGATGGGGCACTATTCCTCCTACTGATACCAATGAAGGGGCACTATTCCTCCTACTGATACCAATGAAGGGGCACTATTCCTCCTACTGATACCAATGAAGGGGCACTATTCCTCCTACTGATACCAATGATGGGGCACTATTCCTCCCACTGATACCAATGATGGGGCACTATTCCTCCCACTGATACCAATGATGGGGCACTATTCCTCCCACTGATACCAATGATGGGGCACTATTCCTTCCACTGATACCAATGATGGGACCCTATTCCTCCCGCTGATACCAATGATGGGACACTATTCCTCCCACTGATACCAATGATGGGGCACTATTCCTCCCACTGATACCAATGATGGGGCACTATTCCTCCCACTTATACCAATGATGGGGCACTATTCCTCCCACTTATACCAATGATGGGGCACTATTCCTCCCACTTATACCAATGTTGGGGCACTATTCCTCCCACTTATACCAATGATGGGGCACTATTCCTCCCACTGATACCAATGATGGGGCACTATTCCTCCCACTAATACCAATGATGGGGCACTATTCCTCCCACTGATACCAATGATGGGGCACTATTCCTCCCACTGACACCAATGATGGGGCACTATTCCTCCCACTGATACCAATGATGGTACACTATTACTCCCACTAACACCAATGATGGGGCACTATTCCTCCCACTGATACCAATGATGGGGCACTATTCCTCCCACTGATACCAATGATGGGGCAGTATTCCTCCCACTGACACCAATGACGGGGCACTATTCCTCCCACGGGTTCAGTCTGTCTTATCAGGTGGACATCTGAACAAGAGTAGGGGCAGAGAAGACAGGATCCAACAGCCTATTTACACAATGCAGAGGATTAACCCCTTAGGTTCCACAATGAGTATAACAAGCATGCTTTACTGTATATACAGACAGATTTTACTGTTGTGGGGTTAGTAACACTTTTAGGTCCCTTCTTTAGCTGAATATCCTCATCTAGCAATAGGTGTGGTGATCCATGTCTCTCTCTTTTTCCAGAACTAATTGTACCCAAGCCTAGCACCTACGAGGGTGCTACACACCAAGCAGGGAAGCCTTTGTTTTCTGTAACTTGCATCATCACATTTCTATTACATGTAACACTCCTAATTTTTGATGGTGTTTGAACAGTAAATACTACATTTGGCCACTGGATGGCACTATGTATCCTAGGAAATTCTTATGACACTTAGCTCCCTCTGGTGGCCAAATGTGGTATTTTCCTGGTTAAAATCATTGATTTACATTTGAACAAATAGCTATGCGAATTCTTTAAAATTCAAGCCCGTCAGTTCAAAACATGTAAAAGCAGAGGACTTCAGAATGGAATCAAGATTTCAAGCATATCTTTTTGCTCTTGGCTATTAGAGGCATTGTGAGCTTCCCATAACTGTCATTTTTTTTTAAAAAACGTATTACAGTCTGTGGTGTGTTATACATGCTATTTTAACTAGAAGTTGTGTATATTAGAGTTGTTTTTTGTTTTAGAGAAAAAGCTCAATAAAAAATAAGATCCATGATGTGTCCTTACACTCGGCATCTCGTGTGATCTCGAACACTTTGTGAGGGTCAGAGGAGTCCGATTTGTTGTCGGCAACCACATGGATGTTGTCTTTCTGATTCAATGCTGAACGAAAATTTCTCTTCCATCTTGCTGGGTTTGGTTGATGCCTTTTTGGATCATAACGGCCACTGTCAATGGCCCAGTCCTAGAAAGGTCATTAGATGAAGGAATATTCAGATAATAGAAGATACAGTAAATATATCCAGAAGAACAGCTCATCCTCATCTTGCTTTGGGCTTGCATGCTTGAGTGGGACCAGGGATTTTTTTTTCAGCGGAAACGCGGGGAACGCAGTTCCGGCACCTCCAGCACTGAGTGTATGTAAAGTCAGGGGTTGGTAGAGTGTTTTGGAGGGTCTATTGAGGATGGCTGCTGAGGGTTCTGTTGTTGCTGGTGGGATCTATTATTTTTGGGATCTATCCTTTGCCTGGGAGGTCTGTTGTTGCTGGTAGGGGAATCGGGGTTACGTCGAATAGATAGATACCCAACATGTCAAACCTTAAATTTGTGTTGGCCTACGAAATGGCGACAAACTTCAGTACCCTATATTTTCTATAGGCAACTCTTCAAAAGTGCCTACAGATCATCGATTTAGCATTACGGAGGAGGTCTTGTACTAGAATTATTGCTCTCACTCCGCTGTGATTGGCGATATGTAACATGTGGATCGCAATCAATGCAAGCGTTTACGTGCATATATGTGGGGATGGGGGGGGCCTCAAATTTTTTTGGGGGGGCTGTTATGTGGTTAGATGGAACTTTAGTTTTTTGTGCCTGGATACATGGTGGGAGCATGTGGGGGGGGGGGGGAGGTAGTACCAGAACAGGGGGCTGTGGAAGCAATGCATGTCAGTTCTAGCTGCTGCAGCCACTGGATTGTGTATAAAACCGCCTGCTGTCTGGTCCATATGGTGTACGACTGACCTGGCAGCAAAAAGGGTTGAAGTGTTTGTAAACCTCAGACATGAAATATGAATAAAGCATATCCCTCTATAGTGTGTACTTGTCTCAATCCAGAGCATTAAGTGTCATTCCTGTCTGTTGCCCCCTTTCTCTGCTATCAGCACAAAGCACTTCTGACAAGTTTTCCTGACACCAAGAGGAAAATGGTGACAGGGGAGGGACCTCCAGCTGATTGACAGCCTCAGCTCTGTTCCTGTGTGCTGAGTGGAGGGGGGTGTGTCCCTTCCCTCTAATCAGCTCTCAGAGCTCTCCTCACTGATGTAACTTCAGCTCTCACCCCCTGCTTTTCAGAGCTGAGAGATCCTGTGTAATTTCTGCACTTTAAATGAATGAAGAGAAGTCTGCAGATAAACAGGTACAACATATGTAAGAGGATTTTTTTTATCTCTGTGTATCACCTGAGGCCAGTCACTTCACTGGGTATATTAAAGGGAGACCCCAGACATGAAATACGCACAAATATCCCTCTATAGCAGGCATCACGAAATGGCAGACTGCAGTCTGGATCTAGACCAAGCCACTGTCCCATACAGACCCGTGGTTGCACCATTTAGGAGCCGCTTTTATCCCCCAAGCCACCGCCGCTGTCAATCTCAACACGGAAAGCAGGAGGCAAGATAGTAATGAGTGAGGGAGGCACAGCTCAACAAAATGTAGTATTCCAAAACAGAAATTATACCAAACAGAAATGTATACCTCAAAAAGTTTGATGTCATCCTCAGTCAAGTCCTGCCTCTGGCCATGCTTCCAGGAAATCCTGAATTGAGTCTTTTCGTTGTTGACCCATTCCACTCCCGGGTACACCTGACTATTGATCTTATCAATCAGCCAGGGGATGATGAGGGGCTTGTTGGATGCCATTCTGTAAATTGCAAATGGCTGAAATGATAAGGACATCAGGAGATGTACAATAGTTTTATCAGTAAAATGGAATTTGGATATTGTGTATTCTCAAGATATTGGTGCTTAGGTACACGGGGTACAGCTGTCTATGGACCAGACCATTGATACTAGTGTTACAGGAGGTTCAGATGTCTATGGACCAGACCATTGATATTAGTGCTGCAGGGGGTTCAGATGTCTATTGACCAGATCACTGATATTATTGCTGCAGGGGTTTCAGATGTCTATGGACCAGACCATTGATATTAGGGTTACAGGGGGTTTAAATGTCTATAGACCAGAGCATTGATATTAGGGCTACAGGGGGTTCAGATGTCTATAGACCAGACCATTGATATTAGTGCTGCAGGGGGTGCAGATGTCTATTGACCAGACCATTGATATTAGGGTTACAGGGGGTTCAGATGTCTATGGAGCAGACCATTGATATTAGGGTTGCAGGGAGTTCAGATGTCTATGGACCAGACCATTGATATTAGTGCTACGGGGGTGCAGATGTCTATGGACCAAACCATTGATATTAGTGCTGCAGGGGGTTCAGATGTCTATGGACCAGACTTTTGATATTAGGGCTACAGGGGTGCAGATGTCTAAGGACCAGACCATTGATATTAGTGCTGCAGGGGGTCCAGATGTCTATGGACCAGACCATTGATATTAGGGTTACCTAATATCCAATAAAGCCCCCATTATAGGAGACAATTCATGAATTGTAGTGATGCTCCTTTTCAAAGGGGACATGAGTGGTAGATGAAAAGTATATATATATAAATAAACATAAACATGCAGTCCAGAGGAGGAACTTGATGCTATGTCAACCTCCCTCATGCATTAAATAGATGACTCAGAACGTCTTGTAATAAATGGTTGCCGAGCCCAAATGGAAGACAGTGATTAATTGTAGTCCAGGGGAGGAAACAGGTTAAACTTGAGTATAATGTGGTATAAATTGTTGCAAAACTTCACCCCCCTCTAGCACCTACAAGGAATAGAGATGCCATCCCAGGGAGGATTAGAATGGACAAGACCTCCCTCATACAGAGTTGTTCTTCCAATGGCAATGATGTACGCAAGTGAAGGAACGGTCCCTTAGATATGTTTAGTATAAGTCTTCACCCCCCTTTAGCACCCAAAGGAATAAGGGTGCCATCCCAGGGAGGGTTTGAGTGAACATGGCCTGCCTCATACATAGACCAAATAAACCTTCCAGTAGCAACTGTGTAAATATATCAGTGGAGAGGTCCCCAGGAGCATACTAGAGCTTGGGTCCCTTTGAGTAAATACAGTTCATGATACAGGAGCTGAATCTTATTACCATCAGCCTGTGTATCTATGCCAATACGCTATGAACAAGTATTTACACACACATATATATATATATGCCCATGAGTCCTGGTTGAGTCCATAACCAATTTCTTCAGTTTGGTATTCATCTACACTTACCGGTAAAGCTTGGTTCCAGGATTGTCCTGCAGCATGAATGGGCTCCAGTAGCCTCCTGTGATATTTGACAAGAGTATCCAAGGGGGAAGCTGGAGCATGACATAAAGATTGTGGCCTAGGCCAGAATGGTGGCTGGAGCCACTGTATAAAAAAAATAAAAAAACACAGGAAATTCCCCCCCAAAAAACAGCTTTTATGACTGGAGAGGTGGAGCCATTTTGAAAGTAAAGCCCCCTTTAAAGCTCAATACCGGGGTAAGTAAAAATCCATGGTTTACAATTTTACCAGCATGGAGCTCTGGTGAGTGTATGCAACTCATTTGGTGGTGGATTCTCACGGTGTTTTTGGGTCACATTATACAAGAGTTTATTATAAAAGTATTGAAGATTTATTGTTTCACGATTCATTTCATGAACACCATTATTCAGATGGACTTTTTTGTTGGACACTAATTTATTTTGTTTATTCACAGAATTATTTGTCACTTTTTTCTGCTTTGTTTGGTTTGTTTGGTATCACTTAGGGCTTAAAATTTCAAGTCCTGAGCTACTAGCCAGGACTTAAGAGTTACTTGCCACCAACAAACACACACAAACAGAGACACCTGTACACACACACACAGACATGTACATACACACAGAAACATGTACACACACACACACACACACACACACAGAGACACATGTACACACACATACAGACACATGTATAAACACACACACACACATACAGACACATGTATACACACACAGGCACGTACAAACACGCATGCACACAGACACATGTACATACACAGATATACACACGCACAGACACATGTACATACACACAGACACATGTACATACATACACATGTACAGATACACACATGTACATACACAGACATGCATACACACACACGCTGTTAAGTGCTCTCTCCTCTCCCCTGAAGCCACCACTAGCTGACATAGAGGATCATGTGACCAGAGGGAGTTGAAATTAGGTACACACATACCCTATAAAAAGTTGCTGTACTTCGTTGTTCACTCACAGAGCCGGGTACTGCACTCTAGGGGGAGGCAGAGAGCACAGCACACACTCCTTGCTTTGCTTTCACTGCCTTCAGCTATTGAGCAGTCTGATGGCTCCCAGTGCCAATGACAGATCCGGCCTGAGCTCCGAGCCTGCTCAGCAAGACAGCCCTGGGGGACACACTCGCCCCCACCATAATTTCCACTCGCCATTGGCGAGCAGGCGAGTGGAAATTTCAAGGCCTGACTTAGTATATTATTTTACTTTTTATTTTATTTATGCGCCATTACCCATCTGCTGAGTCTACTTATTCAGAGATATATTATTCCCTTGAGGAGCGCTGTCTTTAGTGATTTTTTTGTTTGAAGTAAAAATCCCCCCTTGAAGTGGTCCTGTACCTGCACTGCAAGCGGTAAATGCTCATTTAGGTCTCATGGATCAGGAACCACAGTTTTACTCAGTCCTTGGCTTCCCTTAGAGCTGGGACTCTCTTCCTTTACACTCCAGCAGTGAAATATCTCTTGGCGTACTCAGGTCCAGTGCAGGGCTATGTGCTTTGCATTAGTTTTGATGACATCGGAGGACCTGCGACCCGTGAGCGTATAAGAGAAGAGGCTGTGGGACCGGTCTTAGAGCCGGGAGAGAACCTGTCAAAGGAGAAGATCAGGTAAAGAAAAACTGCTTTTTGGGGCCCCCTAGACTTAAACAAGTATTTAACCCTTGCAGTGCTGAGTTCTGTGTAATCCACAGCAGCCACAGTACACACAGCTCTATACATCGTCATTGGGAGCGTACTTCCTGAAACCTGCACTGTGTAATGTTCTTTTTCTTCCTCCTGGATCATATCTCTTAGATTGTAAGCTCCCAGGATCAGGGCCCTCCTATCCCTCTTGTATTGAACTGTATTGTTGCTGTATTGTCTCCCGTTATATTATAAAGCGCTGAGCAAACTGTTGGTGCTATATAAATCCTGTATAATAATAATAATATATAAATCCTGTATAATAATAATGATATATAAATCCTGTATAATAATAATAATAATATATAAATCCTGTATAATAATAATATTCAAACATCCAAGTCAGGTTTAAATATGATAAGTGGCTGTTAAATCACCTTGGTTCTGCTCCTCCCAGCTCCTGACCGTTAATGCAGGACCCAGAGCTTTTGGTGACAGCTCAGTCTCCGTGATGGGAGAGCACTGTGCAGTGCACATATGAAGCCACACAAAAGAAGACCCACTTCTGGGTTAAAGCTGCATGTCTGCATGCCCTCGGTGGGATAGGGTTAAAGTCGAGGATCTGTTAATATTAATCACGCAGTGGGGCCGGCCCTACTGAACTGCATGGGTTAAATGCTTGTTTAGTCCAGGGGGACGGGACCCCTCCGCCCCCAACTTGGTCCTCCATGTATTTACAGTATGGACCTTGCTGTGTGCACTGGTGCGCAGTCATGTTGGAACAGGAAGGGACCATCCCCAAACTCTTCCCACACAGTTGGGAGCATGAAATTGTCCAAAATGTCTTGGTATGCTGACACCTTAAGAGTTCCCTTCACTGGAACTAGGGGGCCAAGTCCAATCCCTGAAAAACAACCCCACATCATAATCCCCCCTCCACCAAACTTTACACTTGGCACAATGCAATACCGTTCTCCTGGCAACTGCCAAACCCAGACACGTCCATCGGATTGCCAGACAGAGAAGTGTGATTGGTCACTCCAGAGAACACGTCTCCACTGCTCTAGAGTCCAGTGGCAGCGTGCTTTACACCACGGCATCCGATGCTTTGCATTGCACTTGGTGATGTAAGGCTTGGATGCAGCTGCTCGGCCATGGAAACCCATTCCATGAAGCTCTCTACGCACTGTATTGGGCTCATCTGAAGGCCACACCAAGTTTGGAGGTCTTTAGCTATTGACTCTGCAGACAGTTGGTGACTTCTGCGCACTGTGCGCTTCAGCATGCGCTGACCCCGCCCTGTCATGTGACGTGGCCTACCACTTGGTGGCTGAGTTGCTGCTGTTCCCAGTTGCTTCCACTTTGTTATAATCCCACTAACAGTTGAGCGTGGAATATTTAGTAGCCAGGAAATGTCACGGATGGACTTATTGCACAGGTGGCCACCTATCACGGGACCACGCTTGGAGTCACTGAGCTCCTGAGAGCGACCCATTCTTTCACCAATGTTTGTAGAAGCAGTCTGCATGCCTAGGGGATGATTTTATACACCTGTGTCCATGAAGGGGATTGGAACACCTGAATCACATGATTTGGAGGGCTGGCCCAATACTTTTGGCAATATAGTGTATCTAATTCATTCATCCAATCCAATTGAATCTATGTAACCAGGGGCGAACTGACAACTCATGGGGCCCCCGGGCAATAGGGGATCATGGGACCCCTGTGTCCTTGCCCAAAATAAAAAAAGCCTATGAAAAAGGTACCAGGGGCATCTCATGGGGCCCGCTACTGACCCCGGGCCCTCAGGCAGTGTCTGAGTTTCCAAATGGTCAGTCCGCCCCTGTATGTAACCCATCCATCTTTTATCCACATCCATACAGTCTTTCCACATTTCTCCTATAACAAAAAGCATAAAACCCATTACAAAGGCTGTAACAGCTGTATGCTTTCATTGACTTTTTTTTGTAGTTTTAAATAGTGGCAGGGTAAGAGCCTCTGTCAGGTTTTTATTGCCATTTATTGCATTCACAGGAGTTATCTGCCCTCGCTGTGTGTGCGCTCACACGTTTGGCAGGCACACTCCAATACTAAATGCTATCCTTCCGTATGACAAATTTAAAGGGATGCGTACACTTCCTACCTGAAGAGTTGGATGCCAGGTAAGGGAACACGATGCTACCAGAAATCCTGCGGTTGCGTGCGGTCAGTTTCAGTGTGTGGATATCAGGAGGATGGAACGGATTACTGTCAGAGATCGCTTTTATAGCAGAATGAGCAGTTTCAGTTTCCTAAGTATTGCACGGTGCCGCACAGACTTCCTGCTCCTCCCCATGAGAAGTTCCAGTTTGAAGCAGCTTGCCAATACAAATGATGAACCCTAGGTGGTGCTGCAAGCCTGGGGAACGGATTCCATTCTCCTCACATTAGTGTATGTAAACCCTCACCTTGTAAAACAACCCATTCAATTCAAAACAGAAACAAAAGGCAAAACATTTGTGTATAGATATAAAAAAAAATAAATATTTTTGTTTTCTGTTTCTATAAAATGATCGCATACCCTCAGTTCTCTCCTGCGTAAGGGGCTTAGAGATCTGGGGGAGAAGAAACAGCAGGACACTCGTCTTCCCAGTGAATGACCGTGCAGGGTGGGGGTATGTCAGCACCAGTTTGGACCAGGGGCGGACTGACCATTTGGAAACTCAGGCACTGCCCGAGGGCCCAGGGTCAGTAGGGGGCCACATGAGATGCCCCTGGTACCTTTTTCATAGGCTTTTTTGAGTTTGGGCAAGGACACAGGGGCACCATGATCCCCTATTGCCCGGGGGCCCCATGAGTTGTCAGTCCGCCCCTGGTTTGCACATTGGAGGACAGGCAGGCTGTGCTCCCAGCACAGCCAGAAAACTTACCATGCTGGGATGGATTTTCTCTCATACCTCTCATACCGGAAGTTTTTATTAACCACTTCCGCACCACCCTATAGCAGAAATACTGCTACGGGGGGGGGGGAACAGGTGCACAAAATCACATACATACACACATACATATATATATATAAATACACATATACATACACAAGTGATTTTGCAGTTCTGGGTAGTAACACCACTCGTGGCCTCGGCTGTCAATCACCAAGTCCCGGCCGATGATTCCCTGCCAGCACCCAGCGATCTCTGAGGATTTCCGACGATGGAGAGACCTGTATATAAACGATGCAGATCTCTCCCCTGTCAGCTCCTGCACACTGCTTTGTATGGCTCTGCATAGAAGTGCCATACAAAGCAGTGTGCTTACAGTGAAACACACACACACAGCCCCCGATAGTGAAACAGCACACAGTTAACCCTTTGATCGCCCCAGATGTTAACCCTTTCCTGCCCAGTGCCATTAGTACAGTGTCTGTGCTTTTTGTTAGCACTGATCACTGTATTGGTGTCAGGGACACCAAGTCAGTTCCCGCAGGTGTCAGAATGCCCGCCGCAGTCCTGTTATAAGTCGCTCATCGCCGCCAAAAAATAAATTTACAGCCATTTGTAAACACTATAACTTTCAGGTAAACCAATTAATTTACACGTATTGGGATTTTGTTTAGCAAAGACATGTCGCAGAATACATTGTGGCCTAAATTTATGACAAAATTTGATTACTGGATATGTTTAATAGCAAAAAGTAAAAAATATAGTTTTTTTTTCAAAATTGTCTGCTACCCCTCTCAGCCAATCCCTCCACTGGCTTCCATCCCTCTCTGCCAATCCCTCCACTGGCTTCCATCCCTCTCTGCCAATCCCTCCACTGGCTTCCATCCCTCTCTGCCAATCCCTCCACTGGCTTCCATCCCTCTCGGCCAATCCCTCCACTGGCTTCCATCCCTCTCGGCCAATCCCTCCACTGGCTTCCATCCCTCTCGGCCAATCCCTCCACTGGCTTCCATCCCTCTCGGCCAATTTCTCCACTGGCTTCCGTCCCTCTCGGCCAATCCCTCCACTAGCCTCCGTCCCTCTCGGCCAATCCCTCCACTGGCTTCCGTCCCTCTCTGCCAATCCCTCCACCGGCCTCCGTCCCTCTCTGCCAATCCCTCCACCGACCTCCATCCCTCTCTTCCAATCCCTCCACTGGCCTCCATCCCTCTCTTCCAATGCCTCCGCTGGCCTCCACCCCTCTCTGCCAATCTCTCCATTGGCCTCCATCCCTCTGTGCCAGACCCTCCATTGGTCGCCATCCCTCTCTGCCAATACCTCCACTGGCCTCCATCCCTCTCTGCCAATCCCTCCACTGGCCTCCATCCCTCTCTGCCAATCCCTCCACTGGCCTCCATCCCTCTCTGCCAATCCCTCCACTGGCTTCCACTCACCCAATGAATAAAATTCTAAATAACAACTACTTACAAAGCCATCCACAACTCCCCCAACTACATCACCAACCATGTCCCAAAATATCAACGAAACCGCTCTCTTCAATCCTCCAAAGACCTTCTGCTCTCTTCCTCCCTTGTCACCTCCTCCCATGCTCACCTCCAGCACTTCTCCCATTCTATGGAACTCCCCACCCCAATCTGTCCAGCTATCTACTAATCTATCCACCTTTAGACAATCCCTGAAAACCTCTTTAAAGAAGTCTATCCTGCTTCTGCCGCCATTTATTTCCTCCATCAGCTCATCCCCCCCACAGCTATTACCTTTTGTATCACTCAACCCTTCCTCCTAGATTGTAAGCTCTACAATCTGTAACGACCAGGCCCTCTGTACCAAATTGTATTGTAAGAGCTCTTACACATGGGCGTTCCGTATGTCCGTTTCTCATCTGTCCATTTACGGATGAAAACCGGACCCCCATTTATTTCTATGGACTGACGGATGTAAACGGATGAACATCTTTTTTACATCAGTTAATGTCCGCGTCCGTTAATGGAAGAAAACCCTATTTTTCTTTCACGAAAAAAACGGAACAGACGAAAAACGGATGTAGACAGGTAAAAATGGTTGACAAAGGATCTAAATGGAAGGAAAACGAAAGGAAAAAACGGATGTAATCGGATGAAAAAACAGATGTAATCGGATGAAAAAACAGATGTAAACCAATGTAAACGGATAAAAAACAGACGTAACCTGGATAAAAATAAAGGAAGAAAGAAGTATGAAAAACGGATGAAAAAAACTTATGTAAATGGATGAAAAATGGATGTAAATGGATGAAAAAAGTTGAAAAAACGGATGTAAACAGATGAAAAATGGATGTAAACCAATGTAAATGGATGAAAAGTGGATTAAACGGATGAAAAAAAATGGATGTAAATAGATGTGAAAATGGATGTAAACCAATGTAGATGGATGCAAATTGGATGTAAACCAATGTAGATGGACGAAAAATGGATGTAAACAGATGAAAAAACAGATGTAAACCAATGTAAACGGATAAAAAACAGACGTAACCTGGATGAAAATAAAGGAAGAAAAAAATATGAAAAACGGATGAAAAAAACTTATGTAAATGGATGAAAAATGGATGTAAATGGATGAAAAAAGTTGAAAAAACGGATGTAAACAGATGAAAAATGGATGTAAACCAATGTAAATGGATGAAAAATGGATTAAACGGATGAAAAAAAATGGATGTAAATAGATGTGAACATGGATGTAAACCAATGTAGATGGATGCAAATTGGATGTAAACCAATGTAGATGGATGAAAAATGGATGTAAACAGATGAAAAAACAGATGTAAACCAATGTAAACGGATAAAAAAAACAGACGTAACCTGGATGAAAATAAAGTAAGAAAAAAGTACGAAAAAAAACGGATGAAAAAACTGATGTAAACGGATGAAAAAAGTTGAAAAAAACGGATGTAAACAGATGAAAAATGGATGTAAACCAATGTAAACGGATGAAAAATGGATGTAAACCAATGTAGATGGATGAAAAATGGATGTAAAAAGATGAAAAATGGATGAAAAACAGATGTAAACCAATGTAAACGGATGAAAAACCGGATGTAAATGGATGAAAAAAGCCAAAAAAACTGATGTAAACAGATGAATAATGGATGTTAACCAATGAAAAATGGATGTAAACCAATGTAAACGGAAGAAAAATGGATTAAACGGATTAAAATACTGATGAAGAAACAGATGTAAATGGCTGAAAAATGGATGCAAAAACGGATGTAAATGGATGAAAAAAGCCCAAAAAAACAGATGTAAATGGATGAAAAATGTATGCAAACGGATGAAAAAAACGGATGAAAAAAAACGGATGAAAAAACGGATGTAAATGGTTGAAAAATGGATGTAAAGGGATGAAGAAAGCTGAAAAAACAGATGAAAACGGATGAAAAATAGATGTAAACCAATGTAAACGGATGAAAAATGGATTAAACGGATGAAAAAAACTGATAAAAAAAACAGATGTAAACAGATGAAAAAATGGATGTAAACCTATGTAAAGGGATGAAAAAACATACGTAAACTCATCCGTTTCTTTGGAAAAACGTGATTGAACTAAAGAAGAAAAATCGGAACGCCCGTGTGAAAGGACCCTTACTGTAATGTCTGCCTTCGTTTTGTAAAGCGCTGCACAAACTGTTGGCGCTATATAAATCCTGTATAATAATAAAAATAATAATAACATAGAAGTCTGAGAAAATCAGCGAGCAGTTATGTTACCAATACAGTGGCGCCTATCCAATGCAAAAAAAAACAGATCAGTGAAAACAAAATAAATGCAGATTCCAAATTATGCAGCTGCCCCTTATGTGTGAAACACCAGAGATACAACATGCTGAATAAAGATAGGCGCATGCTAAATGCTCTCCACATGGTGCAGTGTACTGCTCCCCTCCCCCACCAGCATCAATCAGCTCTGAAACACATGGGAATTCAGGTGCAGCAGTCTCCTTACAATCAATGGCCATCTTGCAGCATTCCCAGAGGCACTACCGGTCTCAGCAAAGGCAGGAGCAGTAAAATCCATGTCCGAGGTGTTCGGTGCAGATTATTCCATATTCCTCAGGTGGTCTGGAGACATCTCTGTCGGGTAGTAGGTCGTCAGGCAGTATTTCATTGTACTTACTATTTCTATGCAGACCTTTGATATGAGTATAGTTAAAGAATTCTTGCAAGTTATTTTTTTAATACAACGGGCTCAGGGGTGGACTGACAACTCATGGGGCCCCCGGGCAATAGGGGATCATGGGGCCCCTGTGTCCTGGCCCAAACTCAAAAAAGCCTATGAAAAAGGTACCAGGGGCATCTCATGGGGCCCCCTACTGACCCCCCAGCACCATCAGGGGCGGACTGACAACTCATGGGGCCCCCGGGCAATAGGGGATCATGGGGCCCCTGTGTCCTTGCCCAAGCTCAAAAAAGCCTATGAAAAAGGTACCAGGGGCATCTCATGGGGCCCCCTACTGACCCCGGACTACTGACCCCCCAGCACCATCAGGGGCGGACTGACAACTCATGGGGCCCCCAGGCAATAGGGGATCATGGGGCCCCTGTGTCCTTGCCCAAATTCAAAAAAGCCTATGAAAAAGGTAGCAGGGGCATCTCATGGGGCCCCTACTGACCCGGGCCCTCGGGCAGTGCCTGGGTTTCCAAACGGTCAGTCCGCCCCTGAATGGAACCCTTTATTAACCCTGATCAGCCCTAATTAACATCTTAATCCCTTTCTCTTATAAACTATCTTTTTTTGCTGATTTTTTTTTTTTTTTTGTATTCCTATTTTTACCAATAATATTTGTTTTTTTTGCTTCTTTTTTACAGTGTTTGCATTACACATCAGCAGTCAAAAATGCATCTATTCTAAATAGGACACCTGCAGATAGTCTGCAAGTGTCATTACGGAAATACCCAAAGTAATATTTCATTGTACTTACTATTTCTGTGCACACCTTTGATCTGCATATTACAATAGTTAGGCTACGTTCACACCAGCCTTGTTAGCAAGCGGCAGACAGGCGTTTGTGAAATGTTTTTACCGTTTTCCAAACGACTCAGTAAATTCTGCACATTGCAGCACATAGTGCTGTTCAAACTGGAGCATTAGGGTCGCGTCGCGGCAAAACGGATGCCTCTGGTTGAGTCAGGAGGATTTGTTGCCTCCTATTCAAGTCTATGGTGCCGCTCCGCAAACGCCCGGCCGGCGATTGCGAGGCATTTGTGGAGCGTTAACACCGTTCAAACTTTATTATAGGCGTTTGTGGGGTGTTTTTAAACGCTTGGCAAACGCCTAGCAACCGCTGCTAAACCGCGCATGCAGCATTTTTGGAGCGCTTGCGGAGCATTAAAAACGCTCTGCAAACGCTGGACCAACGCTTGTCAAACGCTGTAGGGGCGTTTGGCAAGAGTTGGGAAAAAAAAGTCAAGTGTGAATTATAGAATTCTTGCAGGATATTTTTTTTACATAATGGAACCCTTTATTAACTCTGATCAGCCCTAATTAACATCTTAATCCCTTTCTCCTATAAAATTATCTTTTTTTTTTTGCTGATTTTTTGTTTTTTTTTTTTTTATTCCTATTTTTACCAATAATATTTGTTTTTGTTTTCATTAGTTTTCTTTGCTACTTTTTTCCAGTGTTGCACAAAAAAAAAATGTTCAAAGTTTTTAAAAACAAACTCTTTTCATTTGCAAATAACTTTAGACGTGTTTTGTACCAGAAACAACATTTTTAGTTTTATTTTAAAACAGGACTAATTATGGAATAAAATGTTTACCTTTTATTTACAGCAAAACAACTTAACAAAAAAAAAAATAAAAAAAATAACAATGATAAAATATTTTCTATAGGTTCCATAGGAAATAAAATATGTTTTGTAAAACAATATTGCAAAAAAGCCTAGCCCCCCCCCCCCAAAAAAAAAATAGTTGTATATATTCTTTTGTTATCCTAAGTAATAAAGAGTTTATTACCAAATAAACAGACATTTAAAAATTGCTGATCCATTAGGGATATACAGGTACAGGTGCTGAAGTGGTTACAAAGAATTGCCCAGAATTGGGTTTCAGTGCCTTTTATATCAGCAGGCCGGGTTGTTCATTCCATTCCTGACTGTTGAACTGCTTCTTCCAGTCCTTTAGCATGGATCATTGTCCCTCCCATTGCTCCCAATAGAGTGGGATAATTCCAATTGAAAGCAGCAAGAAGATATGTAGCCCGGCCACAGTAAAATGTATTGTAATACAACATATATGGATACTTAGGGGTGTATTCCCATAGATGTTCGTCCATCGAACGTTTATGTAAATGTGTTCTGTGCGAATGGGGCAACATTGAATGTTCTCTTTCTATTCTTTGCAGATCAAGAATGAGTAAATGGGGATTAAGAAGAAGGAGAAGGGAGTACCGAGAGTAATCTAGAAATGAAGAGGAACAGTGAGCTAGAGAGAAGAGAACATCAAGGTAGATGGTGGGTGGGTAAGGGGTTAGGGGGGGGGGGGGGTTGGGAAGGGAATTGCTTAAATAACATTGTTCTTTGTGTATATGAATAATATGATTATTTATTTTAGTTATTTATTTATTTCAGGTACTTATATAGCGCCGTCAATTTACACAGCACTTTACATATATATTGTACATTCACATCAGTCCCTAACCCTCAAGGGGCGTACAATCTAAGGTCCCTAACTCACATTCATACATACACATACTAGGGCCAATTTAGGCAGAAGGCAATTCACCTACCAGCATGTTTTTGGAGTGTGGGAGGAAACTGAAGTACCCGGAGGAAACCCACTCAGGCACAGGGAGAACATGCAAACTCCAGGCAGTTAGTGCCGTGGTTGTGAATCGAACCAGCAACCCTAGTACTGCCAGGCAGAAGTGTTAACCACTTAGCCACTGTGCTGCCCAATGATGCTAAGTTGAAATATTGAAAATGAATTAAATATTTATAAAATATTGGCAGCACAGTGGCTAAATGGTTAGCACTCCCACCTGGCAGTACTCGGGTCGTTGGTTCGAATCCCAAACACGGCACCATCTGCCTGGAGTTTGAATGTTCTCCCTGTGCCTGTGTGGGTTTCCTCCGGGTACTCCGGTTTCCTTCCATACTCCAAAGACATGCTGGTAGGTTAATTGGATCCTGTCTAAATTGGCCCTAGTATGTGTATGAATGTGAGTTAGGGACCTTAGATTGTACACCCCTTGAGGGTTAGGGACTGATGTGAATGTACAATATATATGTAAAGTGCTGTGTAAATTGACAGCGATATATAAGTACCTGAAATAAATAACAAAAAGAATGTGTAAATGGAGTCAATTTAGCATTACAGCCACTAGATGGCACTGCTTGTCATAGGTAAAAGTATACTCCTCTGCTCCATCTAGTGGTTATAATGTGGTATTTTCCAAATTCACACTTTCAATCTGAAGAGAATATAGACTGAAAGCATTTAATTTTGCCCCATTTGCAAAATTTTGTTATGGACAAACAGCAATGCAATTTTTTTTTTAAATAAGTACACCCTTTAGTGTATTTTGTATTCTTTTTAACAACACTTAATCAACATGCAAAAACTACTAGAGGTAAGCTACAGGAATAATTTCACTATGGCAGTTTTTTTTTTAGTTCAGTAGCTAAAGGAGAACTCCCTGGCTGTCCTTTACAAATGAGCAGGTCAGGGTTTTAGGTTCATGACATGCAGATTCCGATTTCTTGTTGCAAAGAGACCTAAGGCGCTGTGTTCTGCCTTGTCTGCTAAGCGCAGTCCATCCGTTCCTCAAATGCTTTCAGGAAATTCAGCAGATCATTTGTGCTGCGCAGAGAGGAGGACAGCGAGTCGGAGATTTGTAGGTTGATCTCGTTGCTGCGCAGTGATGAGGCTCCGGCGGTGTAACTCAGCTCATGAAGAATCTGCATTGATATCGGTGTGACCTAGAAAACAACCAGCGTTTAAATATACATTTGTAATCTGTGCTTTAATAATTCCGCCAGTTCACACCATACTGAGCATGTTTTTGACAGCCCGCTAATTTCAATGGGTTGCTAAATGCACGGGAACGTTTAAAAAAAAAAAAAAAAAAAAAGCAGGTGCAACTGTTAAAATTGCGCCGCATGATACTGCGGTACTTTGCGTTTTGGTGACCCGTGAATGCGTCTGAGCTTGCGAGATGCCTTAGGGCGGCATTGGCAAATAATGCCATCTGCAGCTGGAATGTGTTGTGGGAAACAGGCACAGAAATGTGTTTCTCGCACTGCCAGTGGTGTAAACGGGTTTCCACTGGTCTTACTTAAAGTGGAGTCCCACCCAAAAGGGGAATTTCCGCTTTAAAGACTGATCCCCAGCTCCCCATTAAGGATTGGCACCTTTGGGGAGCGGGTACCCGAAATTGACAGGTACCCACCCCCACTTCCGCTGCGATCGCCTAGGTGATTTGAAGCGGAAGTTGCCCTCCCTTGTTCCCCGTAGTCTTGTGGGACACGTGACAGGTCCCAGAAGACGACGGGGCCATTCAGGAAGCGCAGCACTACTCGCGCATGCGCAGTGGGCAATCTGTCACAGCCGGGTCCCCACACTGAAGATGTCGGCGCCTGGAATACAGGACGGCCGGTGAAACGGGCTGCGGCGGGGGACAGGTGAGTGGCTGTTTTTTAAACCCCATGGACCCGGCGCCTCCCAGCCCTTTTTTAGGGTTTCAGAAGCCTATTAAATGGGAAAGATTCCCACACCGGTTATATATTTTCCAGATTTTGGAGAAAAGAAAACTGAGAGTGAACGCTGTCTTTGCTGCCCCTGGAATGACAGCTGTCACTCAAGCAGTTTTTCCTCCAAAATCTGGAAAATATATAACCGGCGTGGGAATCTTTCCCATTTAATAGCGTGCAGCAACAGCCCTGAAGAAGGGAGCGTCTGTTCCCCGAAACGCGTTGGTTTGCTGAGCTTGTCATTCTCAGTAAATGCCTTTTAACCCCTTCACGCTTAAAATCTAAACACCTAAGCACAATTTTGCAACGTTGACTTGTGTTAGTAAAACCGTACATATCAACGCAACTACTTTGTACATCCAGGTGAATTATATCACGTTTTTTTTTTCAGGACACATTAGGCTTTCATTTGGTGGTAATGGATATCTCCTGATTTTTTTTTTTTTTTTTTTTGTTTTATTATTATCAAAGGAAAACTGGCCCACAATAGTAAAAAAAAAAATCATTTTTATAAATTTAGCTGTGCGTTTCTTGTTACTATCATAATCTACCACCAAAGAACAACCCAAAATAAATTCTCCAGCTCTTGATGATTGCAGCGACACCATATATGTGTATGCTATTTGTTGTTTGTACCTGAAGTACAGCCCAGAAACAATAGTGCGCATTTTTTTTTTTTTATACCTAAAACACATTGACACTGATGCCAATTAAAAAAAAACCCTGACCTTCGACCCTGACCTTGACCCAAACATTTACCCTGGCACTGAACTAGATCAAACCTTGATACATTTTTTTATATATATATATATATTTATATATTTGGTATTCACTCAATATTTTATATAATTTTATTCATTCAGCATTGGGGACTTATTAATATTTTACATTATTTGATTTCACATTTCCCGATAGACTAGTCACATTCGTTATTCGTTTTTTTTCTTCAGCACATCCACAGCTGATTACTTTTGAGAGATTTTATTGCACCTTATAATTATTTTAAACCAAAATATGAATTTACACATTATTTATATTAGTTATTTTATTCTAAGGGCGCGGCACTTTTAATATTTTTTATCCTGGTTACTACACTGCACACTAATATGAGGTTGTGATCAAGTGCCAGCGAACCACATCAGATACAAACACTATTTTGTGGCTCACAAGTATTTAGAATCTTACTGAAACCTTGATCTAGGTATCTTTTTCTTTTATTTTTTTAATATTTATTTCTGTTAACATTTTTTTTCTCTATGCCAGGTGTTAGGGAGATACAATGTATCTCTCTCCTCCATTCATAGAGGGAAAAAAATAAACCGGGGGGTTGGCTAAACAGTGACTGATGTATATTATATAGGGCGCTCTTGTTGGAGCCCAACGTCTGTAGCTGTAAGATAAAGGTCTGAAGAAGGAGCCTATTGAGCATGCTCCGAAATGCATTACCGCCCCTTTCACCTGTTACATCTGACTCTGCTCTCCAAGCTTCATTTTTGATGCACAGGCACATCCTGGTCTCTACTTCCTGATCCTATAGGCATAGCTTGCTGCTGGATGTCCCACCTGGATCCAATTACCACACGATGATTCTTTTTAACTGTTTATCTTGTAAGTGGAAATTTTCCATTGTCTACTAGTAAATTGTTAATACTACACTTAGAGGCGCCTTCCTCTCTTTTTCCTAAACCGTGACTGATCACTGTGATAGCCAATCAGAGGCTATCACAGCGATCATGTGACCCAGAATAGGGAGTCCCGGGTCCCGATTGTTAGAACAGGACTCGGGGCTCTCAGTCACACTGCGGTCTTTGTGCTGGGAGTGCTCTGTGTGGTGCGCTCCCAGCACAAAGACAGGTACGCAAATATGCGGCCCAGTTCTATGAGACCGCATTTTTGTGTGATGTCGGCACAAAGGGGTTGATCTACCATCAAAAGTGCATTCTTTTGGACAACAGGCGCTCTTTCTTTCCTATTGTTCCAAGAAATTCTCCCAATCCTCCTCTGAGGATCTGGGAGAATTGCCCTTAGAGGGCCAAACTGACCCTTGGAAACGCTCAGCGGATTTCAGAAATCAATACCAGAGGACGTATTCAGGGCGATTTTCCCAGTTCCCCTTCTATAACCAGTATTGGTCTATTAGGATGTTGGTTAGGCTTTCCTCTGGATGAACAGATCTCTGGTTTTACCGGCACCCATTGCCCCCAGAAGGATGATTTCAGCTCACTTCAAGCCCTGGTGACCACATAGGAGGTGAAGTGTAATCTTTCAAATGGGGTCAGTGTTTTGTCTGGCTCTCCAGTAGGAAAAAAAAGGGGGCTATACTGGAACCTTTATTTGATACTTTTGTATCTGACGCTTTTTTACTAGAATATTCTTCAACTTAAATAAATACATATTTCACGAAAAAAAAATGGCACAGGATTAAGACTTCGGTCACACCAAATATGACTTTTGAAATCGTGCGATTTCACTTGATTTGGCATGATTTCAAAGTCGGATGACAGACCGAATTCAGTTGCGACTTGGAAGACAACTGTGCAACTTCACGTACAGATATCTATGCAAGTCGCACCTGAACTTGAAAAAGGAGTGCATGAAGTGCTTTCAAAATCGGTGCGGAGTCGGAATCGCACCGATATAACAGCTTACATTGCGGACAACATGGTGTGACTTATCGTGCGATTTGAAATGATCAAATCGCATGATAAGTTGTAACTGGGCACTAATGGATATTTCAAAAGCAGCTTCAGCACTGATACAGATGTCTGGTGACTTGCAGATCACAGCGCATTGACTTACTTGCACCATAATTAACTTCTTCTTCCACGGTCTGTCATCAGGCCACATTTCTCCTAGACAAATCCAGATGTGATATTGCGGAGATTCATGCCTCTTGTGATCTATGAACTCCATCAGCTCTGAAGGGAAGAGAAGACAAGATTAGAGCAAATTATAGCAATGTGGCATGTTATATATGTCACCATTAAAGTGCTAATAAACCCTGGACCCTGCACTCACTATATCTGGTCTCCCCGGACCCTGCACTCACTATATCTGGTCTCCCCGGACCCTGCATTCACTATATCCGGTCTCCCCGGACCCTGCATTCACTATATCTGATCTCCCCGGACCCTGCATTCACTATATCCGGTCTCCCCGGACCCTGCATTCACTATGTCTGGTCTCCCCAGACCCTGCATTCACTATATCCGGTCTCCCCGGACCCTGCATTCACTATATCCGCTCTCCCCGGACCCTGCATTCACTGTATCCGGTCTCCCCGGACCCTGCATTCACTGTATCCGGTCTCCCCGGACCCTGCATTCACTGTATCCCCTCTCCCCGGACCCTGCATTCACTGTATCCGGTCTCCCCGGACCCTGCATTCACTGTATCCCCTCTCCCCGGACCCTGCATTCACTGTATCCGGTCTCCCCGGACCCTGCATTCACTGTATCCGGTCTCCCCGGACCCTGCATTCACTGTATCCGGTCTCCCTGGACCCTGCATTCACTGTATCCCCTCTCCCCGGACCCTGCATTCACTGTATCCGGTCTCCCCGGACCCTGCATTCACTGTATCCCCTCTCCCCGGACCCTGCATTCACTGTATCCGGTCTCCCCGGACCCTGCATTCACTGTATCCCCTCTCCCCGGACCCTGCATTCACTGTATCCCCTCTCCCCGGACCCTGCATTCACTGTATCCGGTCTCCCCGGACCCTGCATTCACTGTATCCCCTCTCCCCGGACCCTGCATTCACTGTATCCCCTCTCCCCGGACCCTGCATTCACTGTATCCCCTCTCCCCGGACCCTGCATTCACTATATCCGCTCTCCCCAGTCCCTGCATTCACTATATCCGCTCTCCCCGGTCCCTGCATTCACTATATCCGCTCTCCCCGGTCCCTGCATTCACTATATCCGCTCTCCCCGGACCCTGCATTCACTATATCCGCTCTCCCCGGACCCTGCATTCACTATATCCGCTCTCCCCGGACCCCGCATTCACTATATCCGCTCTTCCCGGACCCTGCATTCACTATATCCGCTCTCCCCGGACCCTGCATTCACTATATCCGCTCTCCCCGGACCCTGCATTCACTATATCCGCTCTCCCCGGACCCTGCATTCACTATATCCGCTCTCCCCGGACCCTGCATTCACTGTATCCGGTCTCCCCGGACCCTGCATTCACTATATCCGGTCTCCCCGGACCCTGCATTCACTATATCCGGTCTCCCCGGACCCTGCATTCACTATATCCGCTCTCCCCGGACCCTGCCGCCATGGCCACCCACAGGTCAAATTTTACTGGCTCATCAGGAATCGGGTGCAATTCCAGTCATGTATGGGCAATACTATAGAGTAACTGATTAGCCATGTTGAGTTTTCCTGGCTAGTAGTCAATTACCTGGAGATAAGGTCAACACTGGGTTTGTGTGGGGGAGAAATCGAATCCTGGGCCTGGGGGGCAAACTGTATGACCAAATGACAGGTCCTTTCATGGTAAGAACAGATTTCTGTGGGTTAGAAAAAGTTTCTACCACCCAAAGAGTGCCGTGATGCAGCACCATGGCAAACGTTGGGCAGTATACAGTCTAACCCACAGAAATTTGTTCCTACCAAGAAAGGGCCGGTCATTTGGTTATACAGTTTGCCCCCCCCCCAGGCAGTATTCTATCCGTTGGTGGGTATGGTAAAAGACTTGGTTTATTATAATGCTTTTCACATGTTCCAGTAACTGCTTTCTTTGCAGTTCTCACCATTCGTCACATGACATCGCAGAGTCGCAAAGTAAGTGCTGGAAGACTTGCCTCTGCTATGCTGTGATTGAAGGTCTGAACAGGAACCAGGCAGCTATAATAGCCAATGTACATCACTGACTGTTGACTCCACTCTCACCAATGTCTGAATGGGGAAGTGTTTCCACTCAGGGCCACCAGCCCAACATATCCTCTTAGTACCAGGCTAGGGGTAACTGCCCTCCAGCCCAGTCCACCCCTGGTTTGTATTTACAGTGCATAAGCTTAGCTGAATTGATGATTTAGTATTGCCTTTTCAACAGCCAGTCTATATTTGTTAGAGGCTTTAGTGCCTTTTTTTTCCCCTACAATGACCTAACAAACACCAATGTATTAGACCAATATGCTCCAAACTGAAGCCCTTGAGCCTGATGCGGTCCCGTGCTCGCCCTTAATCTGGCCCTTGGGGCACTATTCCTGGACTATCAACAGTGGTGCACTATTACTTCCACTTCACCAACAATAGGTAACTATTCCCTCCATTTCACCAATGATGGGGAACTATTCCTTCCACTTTACCAATAATGGGGCACTATTCCTCCCACTGACACCAATAATGGGGCACTATTCCTCCCACTGACACCAATGATGGGGCACTATTCCTCCCACTGACACCAATGATGGGACACTATTCCTCCCACTGATACCAATGATGGGGCACTATTCCTCCCACTAATACCAATGATGGGGCACTATTCCTCCCACTGATACCAATGATGGGGCACTATTCCTCCCACTGATACCAATGATGGGGCACTATTCCTCCCACTGATACCAATGATGGGGCACTATTCCTCCCACTGACGCCAATGATGGGGCACTATTCCTTCCACTGATACCAATGATGGGGCACTATTCCTCCCACTGATACCAATGATGGGGTACTATTCCTTCCACTGATACCAATGATGGGGCACTATTCCTCCCACTGATACCAATGATGGGGCACTATTCCTCCACTGATACCAATGATGGGGCACTATTCCTCCCACTGATACCAATGATGGGGCACTATTCCTTCCACTGATACCAATGATGGGGCACTATTCCTCTCACAGATACCAATGATGGGGCACTATTCCTTCCACTGATACCAATGATGGGGCACTATTCCTCTCACTGATACCAATGATGGGGCACTATTCCTCCCGTTAACATCAATGATGAGGAACTATTCCTTCCACTTCACCAATGATGGGGCACTATTCCTCCCACTGATACCAATGAAGGGGCACTATTCCTCCCACTGACACCAATGATGGGGCACTATTCCTCCCACTGACACCAATGATGGGACACTATTCCTCCCACTGATACCAATGATGGGGCACTATTCCTCCCACTAATACCAATGATGGGGCACTATTCCTCCCACTGATACCAATGATGGGGCACTATTCCTCCCACTGATACCAATGATGGGGCACTATTCCTCCCACTGATACCAATGATGGGGCACTATTCCTCCCACTGACGCCAATGATGGGGCACTATTCCTTCCACTGATACCAATGATGGGGCACTATTCCTCCCACTGATACCAATGATGGGGTACTATTCCTTCCACTGATACCAATGATGGGGCACTATTCCTCCCACTGATACCAATGATGGGGCACTATTCTCCACTGATGCCAATGATGGGGCACTATTCCTCCCACTGATACCAATGATGGGGCACTATTCCTTCCACTGATACCAATGATGGGGCACTATTCCTCTCACAGATACCAATGATGGGGCACTATTCCTTCCACTGATACCAATGATGGGGCACTATTCCTCTCACTGATACCAATGATGGGGCACTATTCCTCCCGTTAACATCAATGATGAGGAACTATTCCTTCCACTTCACCAATGATGGGGCACTATTCCTCCCACTGATACCAATGAAGGGGCACTATTCCTCCCACTGATACCAATGATGGGGCACTATATCTCCCATTGACACCAATGATGGGGCACTATTCCTCCCACTGATACCAATGATGGGGCACTATATATCCCGCTGATATTAATGATGGGGCACTATTCCTCCCACCTCACCAATGATGGGGCACTATTCCTCCCACCTCACCAATGATGGGACACTATTCCTCCCACTAATACCAATGACGGAACTATTCCTCCCACTGACACCAATGATGGGACACTGTTCCTCCCACTGACACCAATGATGGAGCACTATTACTCCTCCTACTGACCACGGGCTATATGTACAGTACTTCTTTTCCTCCCACTGACCACCAAACCTGAGGCACCGTCTGCTCTCACTGATGCTGGGGCATTTTCTACTCCCACTGGCCAGTCTGGCCCTCCTAAATCCTAAAAGACAGTAAACTGACCCTTTTGTTTAGAAAGTTTGGAGACCCCAGTTTTAGACCAACAAGATGTATGAGAAATATTCCATCATGTACCTTTCACAAACTGCTGACATTTGTACAGCTCGGTGTAGGCCTCTTTGTTTATTGGACTGGGCTGGGCCATTGTTGGCGTCTCTGTCATACTCCAAAAACTCCTGCATTTGCCTTGCCTCTTGGCACAGATGACTCCATTGTGTACTTCCACCAGAGTTCCTTGTTCCAGGTTTTGTAGAAGTTTATTGATCTCAGCAGCTACTCTCAAGTCGGAGATTAAGGATGTTGGTGGAAGAATCACATCCTCTAAATAGTGTTCTCTGTTTGTTTTTTGCCTCGAAGTGAGATGAAAGCCAAGGGGGTTTTTTACCAAACTACTCTTCACCAGAATGCCCCGGTAATAAATCTTTACTTCAAACTGCGTTTCTGCAGGGAAAGTAAACATGGTTATTTAATTATTTATTACAGGTACTTATACAGCACCATCAATTTACATAAATATATATATATATTGTACATTCACATCAGTCCGTTGTCCTCAAGGATCTTACAATCTAAGGTCCCTAATGTACGTTCATACATACACATGCTAGGAACAATTTAGAAAGGTGCCGATTAACTTGCCAGCATGTCTTTGGAGTGTGGAAGGAAACTGGAGTACCTGGAGGAAACCCACGCAGGCACAGGGAGAACATACAAACTCCAGGCAGGTGGTGCCGTGGTTGGGATATAAACCAATGACCCTAGTACTGCCAGGTGGAAGTGCTAACCATTTAGCCACCATGCTGGCCATTACTCTTGCCCATATCTCCACCATATCTCACAGTCCTTCAATGACTGCACAGGCTGTTCACATTCGTTTCTGCTCAGTCCAATAAGATTTAAAGTTTTATTAACCCCTCAATTTTTAAGCACTTTTATCAGCTGACTGAATCACTTACTGAGTATGCAGCTTCTTTATCTTTTGTCTATGTTTCAGTTTAACCACTTCCAGACCGGACAATTTCACCCCCTTCCTGTCCAGGGCAATTTTCAGCTTTCAGCGCTATCACACTTTGAATGACAATTGCGCGGTCATGCAATACTTTACCCATATGAATTTTTTACCATTTTTTTGAGACAGATAATGCTTTATTTTGGTGGTATTTATTCAGCGCTGGGATTTTTATTTTGTTTGCTATGTAAATGAAAATGTCCAAAAAATTTTTAAAGTGTTTTTTCTTATAAAATTTTGCAAATAAATAATCTTTCATAATAAATCTTGACCAAAATTTATTCCGTTATATTTTTAGTAAAAAAAAAAAAGCCAAATTAGTTTATAACCAAAAATTATAATTTTTAAACATTTTTTTTACATTTTTATTTTATTTTTTTATATTATGATTTATGGGTTTTTTTTGTTTTTTTTACATACTGTCACCCTAGCAGTACAGTGTCACCATGGTGACACTGTACTACTTGTGGGGGTGATGATGTTTATTTTTTTTTTACACTGATTGCTTTTACACCCATATAGGATGTAAAAGCAATCATTTCTCTTTCTCTCTGTCTGCATTCTTGCAGCCATTGAGAAATACTGAGTGAGGTGTAATTGGTCACACCTTGTCACATGGTACAAGGCTGTTGTGAATAGCCTTGTACCATGTGACCTCTGTGATCATTCACAGATTTCCACACGTAGTAAGTAATGATGTCACAAGTGACATCTTGCTTACTACTTTGCATGTGATCACTGATTGGCCAATCAGTTATCACATGATCGGGACCTCGTACAGAGGTCCCGTCCGACGATCGGTGTTTCACTGTGTCCGTAGGACACAGCGGGCACTGGATCGCGGTGCTGCGCGCTCCCAAGGAGCACGCACAGATAGAAAAGGAGGGTGCTGTTTATGAACGGCAACCCGCCCCTGGAGTGCCACCGCCCTGCCGTTTATAAACAGTAGGTGGATGGCAAGAGGTTAAGCTGATGCCATGACCACTGCCCCAGGTTTCCTATTTCAGGGTGGCCCCCTTTTCTTCAACATCCTATGGAGTCACCCTTACATGCAGAGCTGTGTCTCCCTACGCTGTGTGCATCAGTAGAAACACACAACCCATAGCCAAGGATGGCAAGGCACTCCCCTGCTCCTCTCTATTCCTCCTGCTCCTTTCTCTAAGCTAACAGAGTGACTGGAGACTGCACTGTCCACGGTTAGCTCTTTCCTATGGAGATCGGACGTTCGGGTTCTGGGAAGCCGGACTAAGAGAGCCAGAGCCAGCACCATTGAAAGTTGTGAACTGTAAGTGCTGGGATAAGAATTTTAACAAATAGTTTACCATTTATTTTATTGTGTCCAATGTGTTAAGCTAACAAAAATAGAGGGTTTAATACTACTTTGGCCGCATGTTTATTAGGTTTTTAAGTGGGCAGCAACTGAAAAACTAAAGATTTGCTCTTCTATAGGGGATATCTAGTGTATATATAGGCAATGCCCAGAAACATCTATCTTACTGCCTGGGTTTCATCCTAAAAAATAGCAGTGCACTTCCTGGTGTGTGAGGGTGCCTAAGCACTCCTGTGCCTACAGCCCCATAGCTGTGTATCTGCTGTGTGAGATCATCTAAGGCACTGCTCCTCTGGCTGCTAGTCTCACGAGATTTAGAGTGAGATTTGGTGATGTAATTTCTGTGCTGCTTACGGTTTTCCTTGACGGAGAGAATGCTGAAATGTAATGCTCTTCATTCTTCTTCTTCCAGTCTGCACTTCCTGCATTCCCCTACTGGTAATCAGATCACTAGTCATAAGGTGCAGCAATGACATGTATTTGTATTGCTTCCTTTGTGTGGAATCCCTGGTGTTCCAGCCAGTCCCCCTGCTTTCCTATTTCAAACTGACCACGCTAGGCATAGAAGCACATTCATCCCAGTGTGGTCAGTTTTCTGGCTGTGCTGGGAGAACAGCCTGCCTGCCCTCCCATGGCCAAGACTTATGCTGACACACCGCCCTGCACAACCATTCATTGGGAAGATCGGTATTATGCTATTTCTCCATCCCCACCTCTCCAAGCCTCTTCTGCAAATGACAACAGAGGGTCATGTGCAGGGGCGGACTGACCATTTAGGTACTCGGGCACTGCCCGAGGGCCCGGGGTCAATAGGGGGCCCCATGAGATGCCCCTAGTACCTTTCATAGGCTTTTTTGGGTGTGGTTTGATTGTGGGTGAGGACACGGGCCCCCATGACCCCCTAATGCCTGGGGGACCCATGAGATGCCCCTGGTACCTTTCATAGGCTTTTTTGGGTGTGGTTTGAGTGTGGGTGAGCACACAGGGGCCCCATGATCCCCCTATTGCCCGGGGGCCCCATGAGTTGTCAGTCCGCCCCTGGTCATGTGATAGGTATTCATCCCAGTGGGGTCCGTTTTCTAGATGCTCTGGGAGAACAGTCTGTCCTCCAAGGGTCAAAAGTTGTGCTGACTCAACGCCATTCACTGGGAAGATTGGTATTCTGCTATTTCTCCATCCCCACCTCTCCAAGCCTCTTCTGCAAATGACAACAGAGGTCATGTGATAGATATCCATCCCAGTGGGGTCAGTTTTCTGGATGCTCCGGGAGAACAGTCTGTCCTGCAAGGGCCAAAACTTGTGCTGACTCAACGCCATTCACTGGGAAGATTGGTATTCTGCTATTTCCCCATCCCTGCCTCTCTTGCAAATGACAACAGAGGTCAGGTGACCGGTATCCATCCCAGTGATGTCAGTTTTCTGGATGCTCTGGGAGATCAGTCTGTCCTCCAAGGGTCAAAAGTTGTGCTGACTCACTGCCATTCACTGGGAAGATTGGTATTCTGCTATTTCTCCATCCCCACCTCTTCAAGCCTCTTCTGAAAATGACAACAGAGGTCATGTGATAGGTATCTATCCCAGTGGGGTCAGTTTTCTGGATGCACTGGGAGAACAGTCTGTCTGTCCTTCAAGGGCCAAAACTTGTGCTGACACACTGCCATGCACAGCCATTCACTGGGAAGATCGGTATTCTGCTGTTTCTCCATCCCCCACCTCTCCAAGCCTCTTATGCAAATGAGCACAGAGGTCATGTGATAGGTATCTATCCCAGTGGGGTCAGTTTTCTGGATGTGCTGGGAGAACAGTCTGTCCTTCAAGGGGCAAAACTTGTGCTGACACACCGCCATGCACAGCCATTCACTGGGAAGATCGGTATTCTGCTGTTTCTCCATCCCCACCTCTCCAAGCCTCTTATGCATATGAGAACAGAGGTCATGTGATGGGTATGCATCCCAGTGTGGTCAAACTCAAAGGGTTGTTTTACAAGGCCAAGGTCTTGTTCACACGAGCTGGTTGGATGCGTGCCCCAAGCAGGGGCGGACTGACAACTCATGGGGCCTCCGGGCAATAGGGGATCATGGGGCCCCTGTGTCCTTGACCAAACTCAAAAAAGCCTATGAAAAAGGTACCAGGGGCATCTCATGGGGCCCCCTACTGACCCCGGGCCCTCGGGCAGTGCCCGAGTTTCCAAATGGTCAGTCCGCCCCTGGTCCCAAGCAGAGCTGTCTGGCATAGGGATACACAGGTGTTGCATGCATCCCCATGCTAGCATCCTGGTGTTGTCTATTGGAACACACGGCTGCATGGACATAGCTGCTGTGTTCCAATCTAACATGCCAGTGCGGGTCCCCAATCTCACCCTCCTTTAAAAGAGCCCTTAAAAACCTAAAAGAGCAATAAAGGACAGGAAACACGGAAAAAACAAAAAACGAAAGGAACTGAAAACAAATTAAATTGAAAATGAGGACAGTTTACGGGAAAATCAAGAATGCAGGCTAAGCATGTTTACCAGCAACCCCTTTACGACTTAGTTTGGATTTTTATTAAACCGTAACATGTTAATCTGTCATTTCCTTTAATCTCTTGGACCATATGGTAATTTTGGGCTCTTTCACAGATATTTTGTCATTCCGCTCGATGTGTTTTTATTGTGTATTCGCTGACAAAATAACAACCTACTTTTACAGTCTATCTGTTCAATCTTAGGAATATGAAAAAGACAAATCCCTCCAGCCGTTAGCATGGCTAACAGGCATTACGGATTTATTTCTGCAGCATATAAATAAGTCAATAATCTGTATATATCACAAGCAAGCAAAAAAGTGAAATGCCATCACAAATGTAGAAAAATAGAAAAGCAAATGTAGATTTAAAAGGATAAATGGGCTTATCCCACGGGGAGACATGCCATGAAAGTCCATGGGGGTCGACTGGGTAGTACGGCCAGCGCAAAGAGGATTTTCCCTGCAGGATCTGATCATTGTGGTAGTTCTGCACCATGGAGGTAAGTATGTATCTGGAGGGGGAGGGTGGGATACTTTAGGATGATGGAAAGAGCAAAGAGGATTAGGACACTTTGAACATGGATTTATCCTTTAACAATATTAAGCCCGGGTTCACACTGATGTAGTGCGGAATTCACAGCGGTTTCTGTGCAAATTCCACACCGCATCAGAATCGCACCCCGTTCATGCGAACCGCTGCGGGTGTGTATGTTAAGTGAACACCCCAAAATCGGTCCACAAAACGAGGTGCGATGTGCAGAATTGGATCTCATAGGTGTGAATACACCCTGCATTCACTATATCCGGTCTCCCCGGACCCTGCATTCACTATATCCGGTCTCCCCGGACCCTGCATTCACTATATCCGGTCTCCCCGGACCCTGCATTCACTATATCCGGTCTCCCCGGACCCTGCATTCACTATATCCGGTCTCCCCGGACCCGGCATTCACTATATCTGGTCTCCCCGGACCCGGCATTCACTATATCCGGTCTCCCCAGACCCTGCATTCACTATATCCGCTCTCCCCGGACCCTGCATTCACTATATCCGGTCTCCCCGGACCCTGCATTCACTATATCCGCTCTCCCCGGACCCTGCATTCACTATATCCGCTCTCCCCGGACCCTGCATTCACTGTATCCGCTCTCCCCGGACCCTGCATTCACTGTATCCGCTCTCCCCGGACCCTGCATTCACTGTATCCGCTCTCCCCGGATCCTGCATTCACTATATCCGCTCTCCCCGGACCCTGCATTCACTATATCCGGTCTCCCCGGACCCTGCATTCACTGTATCCGCTCTCCCCGGACCCGGCATTCACTGTATCCGCTCTCCCCGGACCCTGCATTCACTGTATCCGCTCTCCCCGGACCCTGCATTCACTGTATCCGCTCTCCCCGGACCCTGCATTCACTGTATCCGCTCTCCCCGGACCCTGCATTCACTGTATCCGCTCTCCCCGGACCCTGCATTCACTGTATCCGCTCTCCCCGGACCCTGCATTCACTGTATCCGCTCTCCCCGGACCCTGCATTCACTGTATCCGCTCTCCCCGGACCCTGCATTCACTGTATCCGCTCTCCCCGGACCCTGCATTCACTGTATCCGCTCTCCCCGGACCCTGCATTCACTGTATCCGCTCTCCCCGGACCCGGCATTCACTATATCTGATCTCGCATAGTACACAGAACATGGAAATGCAATTATTTTAGTAAATCTAAACTGCTAAATACCTTTTCTCAACAGCAGTCTTGTGACTTCTATCCGTGTCCAGCCGAGCACTGGTAAAAACTTGTAGGAGAATGCAGAACCCCAGACTTCTATCTGGACAGTGCTCATTGGCCCTGAGCTGATTACATGCACTCTCTCAAGAAAAAAAAAAAAACCTCTCTAGCAATACACACCAAACTGAACATGTGCAGAGTGACTCCATACCATATATCTTATCAGGAGATAAGAGGGGAGCACTGGAAGAGGGGGATGATCAGAGAAGACAGGATCAAACGGCCTTTTTACAAAATGCAGAGGATTAACCACTTGGGTTCCACAATGAGTATAACAAGCATGCTTTACTGTATATACAGACTGATTGTACTGTTGTGGGTTTTGTAACACTTTGAAGATTGTAGGGGCAGTGCATTTAAACATGGTGCGAGAAATGTGCACAAAGCATGAATTTCCCACACTGAGTTCTGCTGTGAATTGGCCCTTTAAGGCATTGTACACTTTCACATTTTCATTGGTTTAACTAGATATTAGTGTAGTTATATTCCTTGTATTGTTTTTTTGCCTTACCTGATGGGCTCACATGTTGTGTCTGCAGTTTGCAGTGTCATGGCTGATTTGATTCCCCTATGTCCATGCATTCATTCACTTAACTTGCCCTTATTGGCTAAAGGGGCAGGAAAATTCTTGTTCTGGGTCACAACGTCCAGTCCATACCTTGCCATTCCCTCTGTGTTGCATCACAAATGTGGAAGTGCCAATAAGATGAAACATATCTCTTCTGTTCATTGCTCTGCCTGCTTGTGTCTGTGTCAGATCTAATTACAGATTAGCGCTCACCTGCAGAACACTAGACCAAGAAACTCAGTGTAGCACCCCTCTAGTTGGCTAGTTTTTTCCGGGTAGAGGCTGAACAGCAGCCTGGGATGCGTTAGCCTGGAATGAGGCAGCCAGGTTACTCTGGGTTAGGGATGAGGGCCCTACAGGTCAGTTCCCTGATACCTCCCCCTGCTCTAGAAGCTGGAGAAGTTTCTAGAATGCAGTGGGTGGAGCTGCTACATCAGGGACTGTGGGATATATAGTTTCGTCATGGAAAGTGTCAGTTCTTAGACTGCAGACAGAGGTCATGCTTTAACCTGTGCAGTGCCATGCCACATGGCTAGTGTTTGAGCACAAACAGAAACTTCTGACACAAGCATGTGAAGATTTACTCTACTAGACCAACAAATGACACCATGAAACTACATGTTCAATGCAGGTGAAGAACACATGGTGCAGGTCCGAAGTTTTATAATGCGTTTAAAAGACATGTGGATTTCATTCTTACCAAATGTGTTGTTAGGGAAAAACTGGTCGAGCAGTTGTTGGGTGCCATTGACAGCCTCTTGTGACGTACCCTGAACCTGTTCTGTAAACAGGAAATGCACATAGAATCACTCAAGGTACAATTTAAAAACAATGTTTTAAAATTCTTAAACCTTTATCATTTGAATTGATTATAATTTTTGCATCTGTAGTGCTACCTCTCTCATATCCATGGCTTCCATGGCTTTGTAGTGTACAAGGCCACCCCACTGCTTAGGAAGTTCTGAATGTACACTGTATTGTCCCTGCCCTCCAAATCATTGGATTTAGTTGTTCCAATCCCCTCCCTGACCCATGATCCCCTATTGCCCGGGGGCCCCATGAGTTGTCAGTCCGCCCCTGGTTACAGAGATTCAATTGGATTGGATGAATGAATAACATACACTATATTCCCAAAAGTATTGGGCCAGCCCTCCAAATCATGTGATTCAGGTGTTCCAATTACCTCCATGGCCACAGGTGTATAAATCATCCCCTAGGCATGCAAACGGCTTCTACAAACATTTGTGAAAGAATGGGTCGCTCTCAGGAGCTCAGTGACTCCAAGCGTGGTCCCGTGATAGGTTGTCACCTGTGCAATAAGTCCATCCGTGACATTTCCTGGCTACTAAATATTCCACGCTCAACTGTTAGTAGGATTATAACAAAGTGGAAGCCACTGGGAACAACAGCAACTCAGCCATCAAGTGGTAGGCCACGTCACATGACAGGGCGGGGTCAGCGCATGCTGAAGCGCACAGAGTGCAGAAGTCACCAACTGTCTGCAGAGTCAATAGCTAAAGACCTCCAAATCTCGTATGGCCTTCAGATTAGCATAACAGTGCGTAGAGAGCTTCATGGAATGGGTTTCCATGGCTGAGCAGCTGCATCCAAGTCTTACATCACCAAGTGCAATGCAAAGCATCAGATGCCGTGGTGTAAAGCACGCTGCCACTGGACTCTAGAGCAGTGGAGACATGTTCTCTGGAGTAACGAATCACACTTCTCTGTCTGGCAATCTGATGGACGTATCTGGGTTTGGTGGTTGCCAGGAGAACGGTACTTGCCTGACTGCATTGTGCCAAATGTAAAGTTTGGTGGAGGGGGATTATGGTGAAGGGGGTTGTTTTTCAGGGGTTGGGCTTGGCCCCCCTTAGTTTCAGTGAAGGGAACTCTTAAGGCGTCAGCATACCAAGACGTTTTGGACAATTTCATGCTCCCAACGTTGTGGGAAGAGTTTGGAGATGGCCCCTTCCTGTTCCAACATGACTGCGCACCAGTGCACAAAGCAAGGTCCATAAAGACATGGATGAGCGAGTTTGGGGTGGAGGAACTTGACTGTCCTGTGTAGAGTCCTGACCTCAACCCGATAGAACACCTTTGGGATGAATTAGAGCGGAGACTGTGAGCCAGGCCTCCTCCCCCGACATCAGTGCCTGACCTGACAAATGTGCTTCTGGAAGAATGGTCCAACCTTCCCATAGACACCCTCCTAAACCTTATGGATGGCCTTCCCAGAAGAGTTGAAGCTGTTATAGCTGCAAAGGGTGGGGCCAACCCAATATTGAACCCTACAGACTAAGACTGGGGTGCCATTAAACTTCATGTGTGTGTAAAGGAAGGCAGCCCAATACTGCCGGCAATATAATGTAAGTACCCCAAAGACAGCAAGAATAAATTCTGTAAGGATCCATCCATACCACTGATGTCTGTAAGTATAAGCTATTTGTTCTATTGCCTGCTGTCATCACCCTGCTGCATGTGCCATGTAATAGAATGTGTCCAGAGAGGAGCAGAAGAGCTGCAGTAGATCCGAGCAGATGGTGCAGCAAGAAGAGAATACTTCTAGACATCAGAGGTATAGGGAGGGCAATTCTCCCATGTCATCAGATCTTCTGGATTGAACCAAAAAGGCCATTATGATAACCATGCAATTAGCTTTATCAGAAGCTTGCTGATAATAGGAATCACAGTATTCACAGTGGGTTCCATTTATTAAAGCAGATCGCATGCGGTATTTAGATGATCAGACACATTTTCCCAAATACAGTTGTGACCAAAATTATTCAACCCCCACTGAAATTGAGTGTTTTGGCCAGTTTGACATTGCTTTTGATCATTCAGTCATCTTGCTTACATTTACATTAAAGAGGCACTTGTAGGTCAGACAAATATAACATAACAGTTATAATGAAATAACCACAAATGTCTTTTCTGTGCTCACAGCATTATCAGTTTTATTCAACCCCCAAGTGACATTCAATCTTAGTACTTAGTACAGCATCCTTTTACAGTTATAACAGCTTTTAAACGTGAAGCATAGCTTGACACAAGTGTCTTGCAGCGATCTACGGGTATCTTCGCCCATTCTTCATGGGCAAAGGCCTCCAGTTCAGTCACATTCTTAGGCTTGCGCACTGCAACTGCTTTCTTTAAGTCCCACCAGAGGTTCTCAATCGGATTTAAGTCTGGTGACTGCGATGGCCACTCCAAAATGTTCCAGCCTTTCCTCTGCAACCATGCTCTAGTGGACTTGGAGGTATGCTTGGGATCATTGTCCTGTTGAAAGGTCCAACGTCTCCCAAGCCTCAGGTGTGTGACGGACTGCATCACGTTTCCATCCAATATCTCCTGGTACTGAAGAGAATTCATGGTACCTTGCACACGCTGAAGCTTCCCTGTACCTGCAGAAGCAAAACAGCCCCAAAGCATGATTGACCCTCCACCATGCTTCACAGTAGGCAAGGTGTTCTTTTCATCATAGGCCTTGTTCTTCCTCCTCCAAACATAGCGTTGATCCATGGGCCCAAACAGTTCTAATTTTGTTTCATCAGTCCACAGAACACTATCCCACAACTTTTGTGGTTTGTCCACATGGCTTTTGGCATACTGCAGTCGACTCTTCTTATTCTTTGGAGACAGCAAGGGGGTACGCCTGGGAGTTCTGGCACGGAGGCCTTCATTACGCAGTGTGCGTCTTATTGTCTGGGCTGAAACTTCTGTACCCACATCTGACAAATCTTTTCTCAGTTCCTCAGCAGTCACACGGGGACTTCTCTCCACTCTACGCTTCAGGTAGCGCACAGCAGTCGAAGTCAGCATCTTCTTTCTGCCACGACCAGGTAGCGTTTCAACAGTGCCCTTTGCCTTGAATTTGCGAATGATGCTTCCTAAGGTGTCTCTTGGTATGTTTAACATCTTTGCAATCTTCTTATAGCCATTGCCCTTCCTGTGAAGAGAAATCACCTCTTCTCTTGTCTTCCTGGACCATTCTCTTGCCTTCACCATGTTTGTAACCACACCAGTAAATGTCTAGAAGGAGCTGAGTATCACAGTCATTTTAAAGCTGCCTAATTGGTGCTTATTATGCTTGATTGCTGCTCGGTGACATCCACAGGTGTTTTCAATACCTGATGGAAAGCACCTGTATGAACCTCTGTTCTTCAGAGTGGTAGTCTTTAAGGGGTTGAATAATTGTGGCAATGAAGAAACCACATAAGAACCATTTACTACTGTATTACATAAACAATTGATGTCATTTTAGTTGCATTTGGGTAGTTACAACGTCCTTGTAGGATTTGATTCTGAATACAATTCCAAATGTACACTATAGTCCCTAAACCCCTTTACAGCATTGGGGGTTGAATAATTTTGGTCACAACTGTATCACATGCAATGCTGAAAATGGCAATTCACTATCCCTTCTTGCGGTATTCACCTCAAAAATACTTGGTAAACACTGCATAGAACGGCATTAAAATCAATTCACTAAAGGAAATTAAAAATAATAAATGGATGCGCTAAATCAGTAGTGGTCCAGGCATGCCATCATTAAGGAGTGTTTGATTTTAGCTGGTTGTTAAGGAGCCGGCAGCTGCCAGCATCCTCAGCAACCAGTAAATATCATGGTTGTTGAGAACGGGCAGCCGCCACGTCTTCAACCACCACGACTGATGTGCTGTCAGTGGAGTTCCTCAATGATAGCTGAATGTAAAAAAATAATTGGCGGAATTAACAGTTTCTTTTTAAAAACTCTTCGGGTCTGGCATGGTCTTGTAGTTGGAGAGGACACTGATGTGGGGGCGGTCTCGTAGTTGGAGAGAACACTGATGGAGGCGGTCTTGTAGTTGGAGAGAATACTGATGGGGTCTCGTAGTTGAAGAGAACACTGATGGGGGTCTCGTAGTTGAAGAGAACACTGATGGGGGTCTCGTAGTTGGAGAGAACACTGATGGGGGTCTCGTAGTTGGAGAGAACACTGATGGGGGTCTCGTAGTTGAAGAGAACACTGATGGGGGTCTCGTAGTTGGAGAGAACACTGATGGGGGTCTCGTAGTTGAAGAGAACACTGATGGGGGTCTCGTAGTTGGAGAGAACACTGATGGGGGTCTCGTAGTTGGAGAGAACACTGATGGGGGTCTCGTAGTTGAAGAGAACACTGATGGGGGTCTCGTAGTTGGAGAGAACACTGATGGGGGTCTCGTAGTTGAAGAGAACACTGATGGGGGTCTCGTAGTTGGAGAGAACACTGATGGGGAGGGTCTCGTAGTTGGAGAGAACACTGATGGGGAGGGTCTCGTAGTTGGAGAGAACACTGATGGGGAGGGTCTCGTAGTTGGAGAGAACACTGATGGGGAGGGTCTCGTAGTTGGAGAGAACACTGATGGGGAGGGTCTCGTAGTTGGAGAGAACACTGATGGGGAGGGTCTCGTAGTTGGAGAGAACACTGATGGGGGGGGGTATTGCAGTTGGAGAAGACACTGATGGGGGGAGGGTCTCGTAGTTGGAGAGGGGGAACCCCACGCCAATATTTTGAAAATATGGCGTGGGTTCCCCCCCCCAAATTCATACCAGACCTTTATCTGAGCATGTAGCCTGGCAGGTCAGGAAAGGGGGAGGGGCGAGAAAGTACCCCCCACCCCACCATACCATACCAGTCCACATCATCCCCCCCCCCCCAAACCTCAAAGCACCCCTTGTCTCCATGTAGATGAGGGCTTGTTTCCTGCAAACCTTGCCCGGTGCTCTCCAGCAGCTAGCAACAATAGACCACTCCCTCAGCAGTAGATCCCCTCCAGCAACAATAGATTCCCCACCAGCAACAATATACCACCATATAAAAACAGATCCCCTCCAGTGACAATAGATCCCCCAACAGCCAAATTCAATATGCCTCCCAACACCCCTTACCAATACATACATTAAGTGCTCCAGGTGCCAGAACTGGATTCCTGCTGAAAAACGCCCTGCTTACCGGTATTATCTTGGCATGGTGCATACGGAGAAATATCAGGGACGACTGGGCTAGCTGCAGCTACAAACACATCCGGGGAGGAGATGTTGTTATACCAGTTGTGAGACGATGTTGGCACCGAGCTTGGCAGATTTTCAGGATCGAGATACAAGTCTAGAAGGGAGCAGGAAATTCAGAGAGTGTGAGAGAATGATTTCATGTCTACGCTGCACTGGAGATGCAAATCAAAAGCCTTTCATTCTCCTATATAAAAAAAATAGAATGTGATTGGCTCCTATAAAGCACTACAAACTGTCTGAGACAATTCTATACATCTTATTGAATGACCGTTACTACTCCAAAAAGGATTGCTACATAGTAAATCTAATGGTATGGTGGTACGATTTATTCCTTGGTGTCCTTGCGATGTTGTAAATATTTGGTCATTTCACCAATTGTAAACTGATTAATCACTTTAGGATCACCCTATAGCAGTTTTACTGCTACAGAACGCCTCTCCTGTGCAAAACTCACGTGCCTATATATAAATGTAATTTTGCACTTCCGCCATAAGGGGCGCGTGCGCACAGCCAGCGGCTCGCTTCTGCTGTGAACAATCACAGCAGAAGCCGATCTGCGAGTACTGGCAAAAGGATGTTCACCAGCACCTGCCGATTGTCCAGCAGGGAAAAAAAAACAGAGCTTTGCCTATGTAAACAAGGCAGAGCTCTGTTCTGACAAGTGGGGAGTGATCGATCGTGTGTCCCTGTGAAGCTGGGAACACGATCTTTCACTTCCCATAGTACCAGCGCCACCTAGTGTACACAAATCACATTGCTACACACACTTAAATTACATTGCTGCACACACTAAACCCTTTGCCTCAGATGTTAACCCCTTCCCAATCAGTGTCATTAGTACATTTAGTTTTAATGGTTGAACTGGATGGATTTGAGTCTTTTTTTCAGCCAGACTAACTATGTAACTATGATCAGTGCATATTTTTTAGCACTGATCACTGTATTAGTGTCAGTGGCTCCCAAAAAGTGTCAGTTAGTGTGAAAATGTCTGCCGCAATATTGCAATCCAGCTATGAGTCGCTGATCAACGTCATTACTAGTATAACAAAAACAAATTCCAGTATATAAACCAGGCATCACTAAATGGCGGACCGTGATCCGGACCCAGAAACCCAGAAACATTCCTTTCCGGACCGCAGCCTCACCAAATAGTTGCCTGAATGTCCTCCCCCAACCACCCCCCCCCCCCCACCCCGCCGCTGACTCGCCCACCCGCCGATGCCACTATTATCCTCAAGGAAAGGGAGTGTGGAGAGGTGCAACAGGTCTTTCCCTTTCATTGAGGTGGGTCTGTGATGAGGTGGGTCTGTGATGAGGTGGGTCTGTGATGAGGTGGGTCTGTGATGAAGGCGGGCTGTGATGGAGCAGTCTGTGATGGGGGTAGGGGTTCTGTGATGGGGTGGTCTGTGATATAAAAGGGGGGGAGGGGAAGACGTGAGATGTGCACGGGAGGACGTGATGTGAAGGATCTGAGTCATAGCACCAACATGACACTTGGACCTCTCCCCGTGAATTTTAATTCAGTACCCCTAATACATACCGTCATTTATAGATGCTACTTTTACACCTTTGTGCAAACTAATCAATATACGCTTGTTGGGATTTTTTTTTACCAAAAAATATGTAACAAAATACATTTTGGCGTGAATTTATGCAGAATTTAGATGTTTTAAATTTTTTTTTATTGAAAATGTTTTATAGCAGAAAATTAAAAAAAAATATATATATTTTTTTAAAATTGTTGGTAATTTTTTATAGCGCAACAAGTAAAAAATGCAGAGGGGATCAAATACCACCAAAAGAAAACTATATTTGTGGGGAAAAAAGGACATAAATGTGCAGCGTTGTATGGCTGCGCAATTGTCAGTTAAAGTAATGCAGCGCCGTATCGCAAAAAATGGCCTGGTCAAGAAGGGGGGGGGGGGGTAAATCTTCTGGAGCTCAAGTGGTTCATTTTTGATGTTGCCTCCCAGGGGCTCTTTAAGTTGGCATTAATGCTGGCTTCTCTTAGCATTGTGGTTGGCTCCCCCCAGCGGTCACATGATCGGGAGTCTGTCCCATTGGCTCCCAATCAGAAGCGGTGACTGAGAGCTGCTGGGGACAATGAAGACAGTGTGCCGCTATGTGTAATAAAGATAATAACAAACTAGAAAGTTACCTTCTTCATTGACAGAAATCTGCATCTGGTTTATGTCCTGTGAAAGATTTCTGTCCTGTAAAAAAAAACAAAAAAAAAACAAAAACACAAAGATTAAAGCAGATGTACACTTTTATCTGAACACCCAAGAACAAAAACATTACTTCATTCATTTTGAGTTATCAAATCAAACTCCCACGTCTCCATGCTTTATTTTTTTTAATTTTTCCAATGGGGACCTGGGGCATCCCCAAGGGATTCCCTTAATTTCCAGGGATCTCCTTTTCACTTCCAGTTGTGTCTATGGGACAGAAAGTGAAGGGAAATCTCCCCAATGGGACGCAGATGGCAAAAAATAAACTGACAGCGGTTATAACCCTCCCTTACTATATCCAATATGAAAAAAGAAAAAGTTTTGCCCATAGTTCTCCTTTAAGGGCTCTTGCACAGTGTATATATGTGTGTATGTGTATATATGTATGTGTGTGTGTGTGTATATATGTATATGTGTGTGTGTGTGTGTGTGTGTATATATGTATATATGTGTATGTATATGTATGTATATATATATATATATATATATATATATATATATATATAGTGTATGTGTATATATATAGTGTATGTGTGTGTGTGTGTGTGTATATATAGTGTATGTGTGTGTATATATATAGTGTGTGTGTGTATATATATATATATATATATATATATATATATATATATATAGTGTGTGTGTGTGTGTGTGTGTGTGTGTGTGTGTGTATATATATATATATATATATATATATATATATATATATATATATATATACTGCATGTTGAAATGCATTTTTTATGTATTACAAAATAAATGAAAATATTTTATATATATTTTTATATAGATTCTTCAGATTTTTTTTTTATATAAAAAAAGTAATTTTAACACATTTTTAAATATATTGAATATGGCCAAAATTTTAGTATTTCAAATATATGTCAATATATTTTGGAAGAATATTTTTAAAATATATTTCAAATATATTTTTCGTCCATATGGGTATATCAATACCGTGTGCAAGAACCCTCATGATTAAGAGGAAAAAAAATATTTAACTGCAAATGTTGATCTACTAACCACAGTGAACTGGCTTCTTGGGCTATTGAATGGAGGTAGTTGAGAAGATGGACTGATACTGTCACTGCAATACAAATCTTCAGGGGTGATATTACCTGTGATGGGACAAGGGTTCCATTATTGTGTTTGTTTTATATTGTGTACATATACCAAATACAGTTAGTAAGAGGATATGGAGTATCTGCAAGTTAGGATATGCACTCACCGGCCACTTTTTTAGGTATTTTCTGCTAGCACGATGATTGGAGGACAGAGCAGATTGAACAGAAATATGACTTTGGCAGTGTGCCGCTGCTCCATCATTGTCCAATCAGCACACGAGGTGCATTTTTTTTTACCATTCTTGCTGATCAAACTGTCCTGTTGCTGCTGCAGCACAATTTTAGATTTTTCAGTCATTGCAGTCAAATTTAATTAATGGTAGCCTGTTTAATTATGTAATACGGCATCAATATCCACTCACCGGCCACTTTATTAGGTACACCTTGCTAGTGCCAAGAAAATCTCCCCCACACCATGACACCACCACCACAGCCTGAACCATTGATACAAGGCAGGATGGATCCACCACACCATGACACCACCACCACAGCCTGAACCATTGATACAAGGCAGGATGGATCCACCTCACCATGACACCACCATCACCAGCCTGAACTGTTGATACAAGGCAGGATAGATCCACCACACCATGACACCACCACCACCAGCCTGAACTGTTGATACAAGGCAGGATGGATCCACCACACCATGACACCACCAGCCTGAACCATTGATACAAGGCAGGATGGATCCACCACACCATGACACCACCACCACCAGCCTGAACCATTGATACAAGGCAGGATGGATCCACCACACCATGACACCACCACCACCAGCCTGAACCATTGATACAAGGCAGGATGGATCCACCAAACCATTACACCACCAACACTACCAGCCTGAACCATTGATACAAGGCAGGATGGATCCACCACACCATGACACCACCACCAGCCTGAACTGTTGATACAAGGCAGGATGGATCCATGCTTTCATGTTGTTTACGCCAAATTCTGACCCTACCATCTGAATGTCGCAGCAAGCAGTCTGCCCATTCTGCTCCGACTTCTGACATCAACAAGGCATTTTCCTCCGCATAGCTGCTGCTCACTGTATATGTTCTCTTTTTTGGACCATTCTCTGTAAACCCTAGAGATGGTTGTGTGTGAAAATCCCAGTAGATCAGCAGTTTTTGAAATACGCAGACCAGCCTGTCTGGCACCAACAACCATCCCACATTCAAAGTCACTTAAATCCCCTTTCTTTCCCATTCTGATGCTCGGTTTGAACCTCAGCAAATCATCTTCACCACATCTAGATGCCTTGAGTTGCTGTGATATTAGCTGATTAGCAGTTTGTATTACCCAGCAATTGAACAGGTGTACCTAGTAAAGTGCCCAGAGGGTGTGCAATGTTTACAGAAAACCTTTAACCCCTTTGCACCGCCACCTCCCGGCCCTTTAAGAGTTTCAGAAGCCGGGAGGCGGGGTTTTAGGGTTAATTTTTGGTTATAAACTAAATTGGGTTTTTTTTTTTTTACTAAAAAGATAACTGAATACATTTTGGCCAAGATTTATGAAGAAATATTATTTATTTGCAAAAGTTTATAAGAAAAACACTTTTTTTTTTTTTTTCAAAACTTTTGGACTTTTTCATTTATATAGCAAAAAAAAAAATAAAAATCCCAGTGGTGAATAAATGCCACCAAAATTAACGTTTTATCTGTCTCAAAAAAAATGCTAAAAAATTAATATGGGTACAGTGTTGCATGACCGCGCAATTGTCATTCAAAGTGTGATAGCGCTGAAAGCTGAAAATTGGCCTGGGCAGGAAGGGGGTGAAAGTGTCCGAACATGAAGTGGTTAATATCACTTTACAGTAGGGAGCAAGGCAGATTCTGGAAATGTTCCAGCTATACTTACCAGAGTCCCTTCTGATGAACTGATAGATTTTATGTGGGTTACTAGAATCTGAGCTGTTATCCTCGACCATGCGGATCTCACTCTTTCGATTGAGAGCAGAGCGGAAATTTCTTTTCCATACCGCTGGGTTAGCGACATCTGTGCTGGGGTTATAACTACCACTGGCAGTAGCCCAGGCCTGGGGAACAAGAAAACTATTACTTAAAAATATTTCCACAAAAGTGCAAACTTTTTTCTGCAGTTACTTACTTAGCACCTCTGCCTGGCAGTACTAGGGTCGTTGGTTTGAATCCCAACCACGGCATCACTGCCTTGGTCTTTTTTCTGCCGTTATTTACTTAGCACTTCTGCCTGGCAGTACTAGGGTTGTTAGTCTGAATCCCAACCACAGCACCACCTGCCTTGGTCTCTTTTCTGCAGTTACTTACTTAGCACTTCTGCCTGGCAGTACTAAGGTTGTTGGTTTGGATCCCAACCATGGCACCACCTGCCTTGGTCTTCTTTTTTTCTGCAGTTACTTACTTAGCACTTCCGCCTGGCAGTACTAGGGTCATTAGTTTGAATCCCAACCACGGCACCGCCTGCCTTGGTCTTTTTTTCTGCAGTTACTTAGCACTTCTGCCTGGCAGTACTAGGGTCGCTGGTTTGAATACCAACCACGGCACCACCTGCACTGGTCTTTTTTCCTGCAGTTAGTTACTTAGCACTTTCGCCTGGCAGTACTAGGGTCATTAGTTTGAATCCCAACCACAGCATCACTGCCTTGGTCTTTTTCTGCCGTTATTTACTTAGCACTTCTGCCTGGCAGTACTAGGGTTGTTAGTTTGAATCCCAACCACAGCACCACCTGCCTTGGTCTCTTTTCTGCAGTTACTTACTTAGCACTTCTGCCTGGCAGTACTAAGGTTGTTGGTTGGGATCCCAACCATGGCACCACCTGCCTTGGTCTTCTTTTTTTCTGCAGTTACTTAGCACTTCTGCCTGGCAGTACTAGGGTCGCTGGTTTGAATACCAACCACGGCACCACCTGCGCTGGTCTTATATTTCTGCAGTTACTTAGCACATCTGCCTGGCAGTATTAGGGTCTTTGGTTTGGATCCCAACCACGGCACCACCTAGCTTGGTCTTTTTTCCTGCAGTTACTTACTTAGCACTTCTGCCTGGCAGTACTAGGGTCGTTGGTCTGAATCCCAACCACGGCACCACCTGCCTTGGTCTTTTTTCTGCAGTTACTTTTCTATGTTTCTAAATGGGATGTTGGGTTTATCCAAAAAAATTTACAGCAGCTTTGTAATAGGACAGTTCCAAATGAAGTAGGAAAACAGACTTCACAAGTTATTCATTGACTTCATGTATATCATTTTTTTTCATATGCTTATTATGTTCAGCACAGTGGCTGAATGGTTAGCACTTCCGCCTGGCAGCACTAGGGTTGTTGGTTCAAATCCCAACCACAGCACCACCTGCCTGGAATTTGCATGTTCTCCCTGTGCCTGCGTGGGTTTACTTCAGTTTTCTCCCACACTCCAAAGACATGCTAGTCGGTTAATTGGCTCCTGTCCAAATTTCCCCTAGTACGTGTATGTATGAATCCCAACTATGGCACCACCTGCCTGGAGTTTGTATGTTCTTCCTGTGCCTGCGCGAGTTAGGGACCTTAGATTGTACACCCCTTGAGGGTTAGGGACTGATGTGAATGTACAATATATATGTAAAGTGCTGCGTAAATTGATGGCGCTATATAAGTACCTGTATTACTTATTACCCTGTGATGACCCCAGCAGCCCCCACCCCATGTCAGGAGACAAGCTTACCTCAAATATTTTCACATCGTCCTCACTTTTGTCCTGTCTTAGGCCATGCTTCCATGGTATCTGGAACTGCCTCTCCTCATAGTTCTTCCATATCAGACCTGGATACGTCTCGCTGTTGATCTGATCTTCCAGCCAAGGAATTATCCGTGGCTTCTGAAGGCTCATCTTCACAAACTATGAGGAACCTGATCATAAAAGACGTCATTTAGTAAGCCATATTGTTACATTCATATAAATATTAACCCCTTCACGCCTAAGGGTAAAACAAATCTAAATGCCTAAGCACAATTTTGCAAAGTTGACATGTGATAGTAAAACCGTACATATCATCACAACTACTTTGTACATCCAGGTGGATTATACCACGTTTATTTCAGGACAAATTAGGCTTTCATTTGATGGTAAATGGTCATGGATAGCTCCTGATTTTTTTTTTTTATTATTATCAAAGGAAAACTGGCCAAAAATAGGAAAAAAAAAAAAATTTCTTAAAATTTAGCTGTGTTTCTTGGTACAACCATGACCAGGGGCGGACTGACAACTCATGGGGCCCCCGGGCAATAGGGGATCATGGGACCCCTGTGTCTTTGCCCAAACTCAAAAAAGGTACCAGGGGCATCTCATGGGGCCCCCTACTGACCCTGGGCCCTCGGGCAGTGCCCGAGTTTCCAAATGGTCAGTCTGCCCCTGACCATAACCTACCGTCAAAGAACAACCCAAAATAAATTTTCCAGCTCTTGACGATCGCAGTGATACCATGTACGCAAGTTATTTGTTGTTTGTACCTATAGTACAGCCCAGAAATAATAATGTGCATTTTGCTTTTTTTTTTTTTTTTTTAGCTAAACATATTTATATTTCTTTTTTTCATTTTTTCCCTCTATGCCAGGAGTTAGAGAGATACAATGTATCTCTCTCCTCCATTCATAGAGAAAAAACAAAAACAAGGGGGAGGGCTATTCAGTGACTAATACCAATAATAATAAGAAGAATAAAAAAATCCTTACCTTTTTGACCCTGACCTTGACACAAACACTAACCCTGGCACTGAACTAGATCAAACCTTGATCGAGGTATTTTTTTTTTTTTTAACATTTTTTTCCTCTATGCAAGGAGTTAGAGAGATACAATGTATCTCTCTCCTCCATTCCTAGAGGGAAAAAAACCAAAACAAAGGAGGCGGGCTATACAGTGACTGACTCCAATTAAAAAAAATAAATCCTGACCTTTTTGACCGTGACCTTTTCTTTTTTAATATTTATTTATCTTTTTCTTTAACAAACATTTTTTGTTCTCTATGTAAGGAGTTAGAGAGATACAATGTATCTCTCTCCTCCATTCATAGAGAAAAAAAAAACAAGGGGGGAGGGCTATACAGTGACTAATACCAATAATAATAATAATAATAATATTAAAAAAAATCCTTACCCAAACACTAACCCTGGCACTGAACTAGATCAAACCTTGATCTAGGTATTTTTTTCTTTAATTTTTTCTGCATCTCTCTCCTCCAATCATAGAGAAAAAACACAAAAACAAAGGAGGCGGGCTATACAGTGACTGACACCAATTAAAAAAAAATCCTGACCTTTGACCCTGACCTTTTTGACCTTGACCTTTTGACCCAAACACTAACCCTGGCACTGAACTAGATCAAACTTGATCTAGGTCTTTTTTTCTTTTATGTTTTGATATTTATCCTTTTTTTTTTTTTTTTTCTCTATGCAAGGAGTTGGAGAGATACAATGTATCTCTCTCCTCCATTCATAGAGAGAAAGAAAAAAACAAAGGGGGCGGGTTATACAGTGACTGATCACTGTGATAGCCAATCAGAGGCTATCACAGCGATCATGTGACCCGGAATCGGGAGTCCCGGGTCCCAATCGTTAAAACGGGACCCGGGGCTCTGTGACACCCCAGTCTTTGTGCTGGGAGCGCACTGTGCGGCGCGCTCCCAGCACAAAGACAAGTACGCAAATTTGCGGCCCCACGGAAAAAAGCCCAGTTCAGTGAGGCTGCATATTTGTGTGATATCGGCACGAAGTGGTTAAATATAGAACTCCATAGATGACTTCGAATGTTCCATTTCCACCACTAGTCATTAGTGCCCTCTACATTGGGAACTTAACCCCCCGGTCACATCAAGCCCGACTTTGAAATCGTGTGACTTACAATGAAGTTGTCCGATTTCAAAGTCGGGTGAGATGCTGATCTCAGGTGCGATTTGCAAGACATCTGACACAGATGTCTATGCAAATCGCACCAAAAGTAGTGCTTGTCCTACTTTAGTAATCGGTGCGGCTCTGACCAAGTCTTTGATTTGACCGCTCTAATTGCGAACAATAGGGTGCAACTTGGCATACGATTTGCAAGTCACACCCGATGTGACCGGGGTGTAAGTCTCAGAATTTATCTACAGCTTTGAACAAAGTCCAATGAGATTTCTAAACGAAAGGTCTGACTGTTCAAAAGCTTTTAATATTGATATTTGTTCAGAAAAAGACAACTGAGAACATCTACCCCTTTCAAGGTTCAAGGATCTCCCTTTTCTTCGGGGCTTAAAGTGTTACTAAACCCACCACAGTACAATCAGTCTGTAGATGCAGTAAAACATGCTTGTTATACTCACTGTGGAACCTAAGGGGTTAATCCTCTGCGTTGTGTAAAAAGGCTGTTTGATCTGGTCTTCTCTGATCCTCCCCTCCTTCTACTGTCCCCAGTCCATCTGCTGATAGTACAAAGCTCTAGGAGTCACTCTGCATATGCTCAGTTTGGTTTGTATTGCTAGAGCATTTTTTTTTCCTTTGGGAGGGTGCATGTGATCAGCACAGGGCCAATCAGTGCTGTCCATATAGAGCAGGCATGTCCAAAGTCCGGCCCGCGGGCCAATTGCGGCCCGCGTTCCGGACTGAAACGGCCCCACAGGTGAGCTACCCAAATATATAACTTACGGCCCCCGGTAGTGATTCCCTGAAAGCTACTGAGGACTCCAGCGATCTCTTGACATCATCAGCTGGCGCAGGAAGGAGAGCCCAAATCTCGCGACATCCGAGATCTCGTGAGATTTGGGCTTTCCTTCTCTGTGTGCCGGCTGATGACGTCAATTCCCGCTTCTCCTCAGTGGCGTTCGCAGAATCACTAGTGGAGGGCCGTAAGTTATATATTGGGCAGCTCATCTGTGGGGTCCGGAACGTGGGCCGAGGGATCCCAGGTGGTGCGCAGGGAATTACTACTGGGGCTACCATTTACCATTATTTACTATGTCTGCAGTCTCTGGTCATCTCCTGTACTATGTCCGCAGTCTCTGGTCATCTCCTGTACTATGTCCACAGTCTCTGGTCATCTCCTGTACTATGTCTGCAGTCTCTGGTCATCTCCTGTACTATGTCTGCAGTCTCTGGTCATCTCCTGTACTATGTCTGCAGTCTCTGGTCATCTCCTGTACTGTGTCTGCAGTCTCCGGTCATCTCCTGTAATATGTCCGCAGTCTCTGGTCATCTCCTGTACTATGTCCGCAGTCTCTGGTCATCTCCTGTACTGTGTCTGCAGTCTCTGGTCATCTCCTGTACTGTGTCCGCAGTCTCTGGTCATCTCCTGTACTGTCCGCAGTCTCTGGTCATCTCCTGTACTGTCCGCAGTCTCTGGTCATCTCCTGTACTGTCCGCAGTCTCTGGTCATCTCCTGTACTATGTCCGCAGTCTCTGGTCATCTCCTGTACTGTGTCCGCAGTCTCTGGTCACCCCCTGTACTATGTCCGCAGTCTCTGGTCATCTCCTGTACTGTGTCCGCAGTCTCCGGTCATCTCCTGTAATATGGGTGTCACCCATCCTCTGGAACCCCCTGCCCCAACCCATCAGATTATCACCTACTCTCCTCTCCTTTAGGCGCACCCTGAAAACCCATCTCTTCAGGGAAGCCTACCCCACCCCCTGCTAACCTGCCGACCTCCTCCACTCTTCCTACCACTCCATCCCCCACAGCTATCTCCTCCTGTGCCACCACCCCCTCCCTCCTAGATTGTAAGCTCGAAAGAGCAGGGCCCTCGATCCCCTCATGTTTTGCATTGTATTGGTATTGTTCTGTAACATGTTCTGTCCCCCTTTGTAATGTACAGCGCTGAGCGAACTATTGGCGCTTTATAAATACTGTATAATAATAATAATAATAATAATATGTCCGCAGTCTCTGGTCATCTCCTGTACTGTGTCCGCAGTCTCTGGTCATCTCCTGTACTGTGTCCGCAGTCTCTGGCCATCTCCTGTACTATGTCCACAGTCTCTGGTCATCTCCTGTACTATGTCTGCAGTCCATTGGTTCAGAATTTTTTTTTCCTGTTCTTCGCCTCTAAAACCTAGGTGCGTCTTATGGTCAGGTGCGTCTTATGGAGCGAAAAATACGGTATCAATTTGGGCTATAATGGATTGGTGCTCAGGATCGCTTGACGTCATCAGACAGTGCAATGAGAAACAAAGCCCAAATCTCGCGACCTCCGAGATCTCGTGAGATTTGGGCTTTCCTTCTCCCTGTGCTGGCAGAGTGATTTAACACCTGTTTAGATTTGTCATCCAAGTCACAAAATGAAAAGTATGCCGTTTTCAATAAACTTTTGCATAAAATAGTTCATTTGCATTTAATGTTAATGGTTCATCAGAATGTCGGGCAAAATGGTCGGCCCTCGCACATGTTAACTTCATCAAATCTGGCACTCTTCCAAAAAAGTTTGGACACCCCTGATATAGAGGGTCAGGGGTCAGGCAACCTCATAGGACAGTCAGAATAGAATGAAAACTCCTCCTACAAATTTTAACCAGTGCTCGGTTGGACACTGATCGTCACAGGACTGCTATATACTGATGATTACAAAAAGGTATTTAGCAGTTTATATTCACTAAAACAATTACATTTCCATGTTGTGTGTACTGTGGGAGACTAGATATAGTGAATGCAGGGTCTGGGGAGAGCCGATATAATGAATTCAGGGTCCGGGGAGACCAGATCTAGTGAATGCAGGGTCCTGGGAGACCAGATATAGTGAATTCAGGGTCCGGGGAGACAAGATATAGTGAATGCAGGGTCCGGGGAGACAGGATATAGTGAATGCAGGGTCCGGGGAGACAGGATATAGTGAATGCAGGGTCTGGGGAGACCGGATATAGTTAATGCAGGGTCCGGGGAGACCGGATATAGTGAACGCAGGATCCGGGGAGAGCGGATATAGTGAATGCAGGGTCCGGGGAGAGCGGCTATAGTGAATGCAGGGCCCGGGGAGAGCGGCTATAGTGAATGCAGGGCCCGGGGAGAGCGGCTATAGTGAATGCAGGGTCCGGGGAGAGCGGCTATAGTGAATGCTGGATCCTGGGTTTAGTAACCATTTAAGCATGGTGGATCAATATCAAGGGTGGCACAGTCACAAGGAAATAATTCTTTGCTGTATTCAAATTGGATCTGATCCTGGTTATAGACATTTTTTACAGCAACACTCAAGTCCTAAAATTTATCAATCATGCCTAGGCTCTAAAGAAGAGGGAGGTCTATGAACCTCAGAAATGTGTTGCCTGTTCTACGTTGCCTTTTTGTGATGAAATGTTAATATTAGAAGCTTTCGGAGTCTCAGACCTTTCGTTTGGTGGAGAGGGCAGAAATGGGGCAGAGGAGTGGCACAAGAGCTACACATTTGCAATAGCTTCTGTTAACCCACTGCAACACCATGTAGGACAACATAGGATACACACTGTTAGGGGTAACTAATGGATTTTAAAAAACTAATGCAAAGCATTGGATACAGTGGTGTAAAGCATGCCGCCACTGGACTCTAGGAGCAGTGGAGATATGTTCTCTGGAGTTCCAGTGAAGGGAACTCTTAAGGCGTTAGCATACCAAGACATTTTAGATGATTTCATGCTCTGGACTCTAGAGCAGTGGATACGTGTTCTCTAGAGTGACCAATCACGCTTCTCTGTCTGGCAATCCGATGGACGTGTCTGGGTTGGCGGTTGCCAGGAGAACGGTACTTGTCTGACTGCATTGGGCCAAGTGTAAAGTATGTTGGAGGGGGGATTATGGTGTGGGGTTGTATTTCAGGGTTTGGGCTTGGCCCCCTAGTTCCGGTGAAGGGAACTCTTAAGGCGTCAGCATACCAAGACATTTGGGACAATTTCATGCCCCCAACTTTGTGGGAAGAGTTTGGGGATGGCCCCTTCCTGTTCCAGACATGACTGCGCACCAGTGCACAAAGCAAGGTCCATAAAGACATGGAGGAGTTAGTTTGGGGTGGAGGAACTTGACTGTCCTGCACAGAGTCCTGACCTCAACCCCATAGAACACCTTTGGGATGAATTAGAGCAGAGACTGCGAGCCAGGCCTCCTCCCCCGACATCAGTGCCTGACCTGACAAATGTGCTTCTGGAAGAATGGTCCAACCTTCCCATAGACACCCTCCTAAACCTTGTGGACGGCCTTCCCAGAAGAGTTGAAGCTGTTATAGCTGCAAAGGGCGGGGCCAACTCAATATTGAACCCTACGGACTAAGACTGGGATGCCATGAAAGTTCATGTGTGTGTAAAGGCAGTCCAACCAATACTTTTGGCATTCTATCTATACTCCCTGCTGACACCACCAGGTGTGGAAGGGAATTCTACATCCTTACTGCTCTAACAATAAAGAACCCCTTTATGCAATTTTTAGATTGAACCGCTTCTCATGCAAATTCAATGTGTGGCCACGTGTCTTCTTTAGAAACCTAAGATTAAATAATTTCCTTCTATTGGTATATTCATTATTCAAATTTTTGTACAGTGTATTCATATCCCCTTTTTAGTTCCTCTTTTACAGGAAGAATAAGTTTAATTTTTGTAGTCATTCCTCACAACTGAGGTCCTCTAGCCCCCTTTATTAGCTTTGTTGCCCTTCTCTGCATTCTCTCCAGGTCAAGCACATCCTGGTGGCCAGAACTGGACGGCATACTCAGGCTGTGGCTGAACCAGAGTTTTGTAAAATGGTAGAATTATAGTTTTATCTTTTGAGTAAATACCCTTTATAATGCATGATAATAGTTTGTTCGCCTTGCTTGCTGCAGCTTGGCATTGCGTGGTGATCTACCAGATCCCCCAGATCCTTTTTCATCCTCGATTTCTCCAGAGCATGGGCGGACTGACCATTTGGAAACTCGGGCACCCCGAGGGCCCGGGGTCAGTAGGGGGCCCCATGAGATGCCCCTGGTACCTTTTTCATAGGCTTTTTTGAGTTTGGGCAAGGACACAGGGGCCCCATGATCCCCTATTACCCGGGGGCCCCATGAGTTGTCAGTCCGCCCCTGCTCCGGAGTTTCTCCTCCTAGCGTGTAACTTGTTGACATATTTTTATCTCCCAAGCGCATTACTTTACTTTTTTTCAATATGAAACCTCATCTGCCATATAGAGAGCTTTAGAAAGGGGAATCCCCCTTGCTTTGGGGAGACTTCTTCTAATTTTCTGTTGCATGTCTTAGGCCTAGTTCACACCAATGAAGTATTCGTTTTGTTTGTTTTGCAGTGCATTTTTTATGTGTTTTTTTTTTTTTTTGATGATTTTGACACTTTTTAATGCATTTCGCAGTTAGTGTGTTTTTGACATGTTTTAAAAAAAACCAATGTGAGTTTCTGCAGCATCTATGTTGAAGTCTATTGACCCTTTCCAAAAATGCAGCAGCTCAAAAAAGCACAGATGTGAACCTGTCCCATAGGAAACCATGTTAAATGGACTGTAGTACATTTCTGCAGAAAGCACAAAAAAAACGCATTGGTGTGAACCAGGCCTTTGTCTCCATGCACACGGGGTGTTTTGATAACGCTGGTAATGTTAGCTGTGTAAAGTCATGTTAAAAATGTGAGTTTTTCAGCTTTGTTTAGATGTTTTTGCATTAGCATTTAGCGGCGTTTTCCCACGTTTGTGGTTTTTAGCATTTTTTTTAGCAGAGTTAGAGCGTTTTTACAGCTAAAAACCTCCTACAGAAACACATTAATCCTGGGTTAGTCCAAAAAACATTGATTACAGTCTGTGTGCATGGGCACATAGGATAACATGCTGGGGGGTTTACTGGCTGTAGGAAAAAACATCAAAAGCCAAAAACCCTGCCCCGGAACCTGCATTTACTATATCCGGTCTCCCTGGAACCTGCATTCACTATATCCGGTCTCCCCGGACCCTGCATTCACTATATCCGGTCTCCAAGGATCCTGCATTCACTATATCTGGTCTCCGAGGATCCTGCATTCACTATATCTGGTCTCCCCGGACCCTGCATTCACTATATCTGGTCTCCGAGGATCCTGCATTCACTATATCTGGTCTCCGAGGATCCTGCATTCACTATATCTGGTCTCCGAGGATCCTGCATTCACTATATCTGGTCTCCGAGGATCCTGCATTCACTATATCTGCTCTCCCTGGACCCTGCATTCACTATATCAGCTCTCCCTGGACCCTGCATTCACTATATCTTGTCTCCCCGGACCCTGCATTCATTATATCCGCTCTCCCCGGACCCTGCATTCACTATATCCGGTCTCCCCGGACCCTGCATTCACTATATCTGGTCTCCCCGGACCCTGCATTCACTATATCTGGTCTCCCTGGACCCTGCATTCACTATATCTGGTCTCCCTGGACCCTGCATTCACTATATCTGGTCTCCGAGGACCCTGCATTCACTATATCTGGTCTCTGAGGACCCTGCATTCACTATATCTGCTCTCCCCGGACACTGCATTCACTATACTTGGTCTCCCTGGACCCTGCATTCACTATATCCGGTCTCTCCGGACCCTGCATTCACTATATCTGGTCTCCCACAGTACACAGAACATGGAAATGCAATTATTTTAGTAAATATAAACTGCTAAATACCTTTTCTCATCAGCAGTTAGAGCAGTCTTGTGACTTCAGTAGAACACTGGTTAAAGCTTGTAGGAGATTTCTTTCTGCTCTAGGAGGATGCAGGGTGTGCTTTCAGTGTGGCCATGATCCCCTATTGCCCAGGGGCCCCATGAATTGTCAGTCCGCCCCTGGTCTGGACAGTGCTGATTGGCCCTGTGCTGATCACATGCACTCTCCCAAGCAAAAAAAAAAAACCTCTAGCAATACGCACTAAACTGAGCATGTGCATGTGGCTACAGGTTCAGTCTGTCTTATCAGGTGGACATTTTGAACAAGAGGAGGAGCAGAGAAGACAGGATCAAGTAGCCTTTTTACAGAATGCGGAGGATTAACCCCTTAGGTTCCACAGTGATTATAACAAGCATGTTTTACTGCATCTACAGACTGATTTTACTATTGTGGGTTTAATAACACTTTAAGCTGGCCATAGATAGTTTGAATCCCGGCCAGTTTAGCAGGAACCGGCTGGGATTCAAACCATCTATAGGCAGGCTGATTGTACAAAGCGACCTGGGTACAACTACCATGTTGAATTTTTCATACGATTTAATTGAATAAAAATAACCACTGTGTTCTCCCGGCATGGACGTCTCCCTCTGCCAGGAGAACACTTGCGGGAGGGATTCCCCCATCAACACTGACTGTGCTGATAGGGGAATTGAGCCATTTTCTTCCCTGCAACCCCTAGTTGCAGGAAAGGAAATCTCATCATGTATGGCCTGCCTTAGAAAGAAAGGGAAATCTCCCCAGTGGGACAGGGGCGTGCTCCCAGCACAAATACCGCGGTGTCACTGAGAGCCCCGGGTTCGGTTCTAACGATCGGGACCCGGGACTCCCGATTCTGGGTCACATGATCGCTGTGATAGCCTCTGATTGGCTATCAAAGTGATCAGTCACTGTCAGGGGCGGACTGACCATTTGGAAACTCAGCCACGGCCCGAGGGCCCTGGGTCAGTAGGGGGCCCCATGAGATGCCCCTGGTACCTTTTTCATAGGCTTTTTTGAGTTTGGGCAAGGACACAGGGGCCCCATGATCCCCTATTGCCCGGGGGCCCCATGAGTTGTCAGTCCGCCCCTGGTCACTGTATAGCGAGGCCCCCCTTCTCTTTTTTTTTTTTTTTCTCTCTCTATGAATGGAGGAGAGAGATACATTGTATCTCTCTAACTCCTGGCATTGAGGGGAAAAAATGTTTGCAAAAAGAAAAAGATAAATATTTAAAAAAAAAAAAAAAAATACCTATATCAAGGTTTGATCTAGTTCAGTGCCAGGGTTATTGTTTGCGTCAAGGTCGGGGTCAAAGGACAAGATTAAAAAAAAAAAAAATTGGTGTCAGTCAGGGGTGGACTGACAACTCATGGGGCCCCAGGGCATCGGGGATCATGGGGCCCCTGTGTCCTTGCCCAAACTCAAAAGAGCCTATGAAAAAGGTACCAGGGGCATCTCATGGGGCCCCCTACTGACCCAGGGCCCTCAGGCAGTGCCCGAGTTTCCAAATGGTCCGTCCGCCCCTGTTGTCAGTGTGTTTTAGGTAAAAAGAAAAAGTCAAAAACAAAATGCGCAGTATTGTTTCTGGGCTGTACTACGGGTACAAACAACAAATAACATACACATATATGGTGTCACTGTGATCATCAAGAGCTGGAGAATTTATTTTGGGTTCTGTGGTGGTAGGTTATGGTAGGAACAAGAAACACACAGCTAAATAAAAAAAATGATTTTGTTTAACTATTTTTGGCCAGTTTTCCTTTGATAATAAAAAAAAATCAGGAGATATCCATTACCATTTACCCCCAAATGAAAGCCCAATTTGTCCTGAAAAAAATGCAGTATAATCCACCTGGATGTACAAAGTAGTTGATGATATGGACGGTTTTACTAACACATGTCAACGTTGCAAAATTGTGCTTAGGCATTTAGACTTGTTTTACCCTTAGGAGTGAAGGGGTTAAGCATGTCTGATTATATTTATATCTGGCCAAAAAAGTCGACTTCAATATTTGCATCCTGCTTGCACGTCCTGTTGTCATTTGATATGAATGGACAGATTTAGTCTGTAACAGATACAAATGAATGACGCTGCATTGTAACATGTTATGTTGCGAACGTAAACTATTTTTCCTAAAGGCATAACTGCTTACAATATTCTGAATAAAGATCCGATCGGTGTTTCCTTAGTGAAAAATATTTTGATGTTATAATAATATAATCTTACCTCGAACGTTGACAGCAGACGATTGCTTCAGCTCTCAGAACTGGTTTATGGTTTCAGTTTCAATTACTGCAAACTCCTTCCTCTTTGGGCGGCCCCTGTGACTGCTCGCCTACAATGTGGTTGGCTACACTCAATGATCTCATTGTGGATTTCCCTGATATGAGGATGGAAAAAAGAAAAGGAAAAAAGAAAGGCGTGTATTGCTTCTGAGTTGTTTGTTATGCATTGGAGATCCAGTTGGAATGCAGCATTTGAATTTTGATCAGGGGCGGACTGACAACTCATGGGGCCCCCGGGCAATAGGGGATCATGGGGCCCCTGTGTCCTTGCCCAAACTCAAAAAAGCCTATGAAAAAGGTACCAGGGGCATCTCATGGAGCCCCCTACTGACCCCGGGCCCTCGGGCAGTGCCCTAGTTTCCAAATGGTCAGTCCGCCCCTGATTTTGATCTAAATATTATGTAGCAATTTTTATATTTATTGTTGCTTTAATGTAAAAAATAAGTAAAATATAACTTCTCCCATCAGGTGCGTCCCTAGGGTTGGTGTCACCTGCTGCGATAACACTTGGTGACACCCCCTCCGACGATCCCCGCAGAATGGATCGGATCTGCCGATTGAGCATAATGGATCGGAGTCTGATCCATTATGCTCCCCAATCCGCAGATCCGATCCATCCTGTGGGGATCATCAGCATGCAACCTATACGGGGTGACAGTGGACCCGCTCCACAAAAATGTAAGTTGTAAAGAAAGCCAATGATCCCCGCAGGATGGTTCGGATCTGCAGATTGAGCATAATGGATCAGAGTCCGATCCATTATGCTCCACAATCGGCAGATCCCATCCATCCTGCGGGGATCGTCAGCATGCAACCTATATGAGGTGACACCGGACCCGCTCCACGAAAAGGTAAGTTGTAAAGAAAGCCGACGATCCCCGCACGATGGATCGGATCTGCAGATTCAGCATAATGGATCGGACTCCGATCCATTATGCTCCCCAATCCGCAGATCCTATCCATCCTGCGGGAATCATCAGCATGCAACCTATACGGGGTGACACCGGACCTGCTTCACGAAAAGGTAAGTTGTAAAGAAAGCCGACGATCCCCGCAGGATGGATCGGATTGTGGAATGAGCATAATGGATCAGAATCCGATCCATTATGCTCCCCAATCCGCAGATCCCATCCATCCTGTGGGGATCATCAGCATGCAACCTATACGGGGTGACACCGGATCCGATTTACGAAAAGGTAAGTTGTAAAGAAAGCAGAAGATCCCCGCACGATGGATCGGATCTGCAGATTCAGCATAATGGATCGGACTCCGATCCATTATGCTCCCCAATCCGCAGATCCTCTCCATCCTGCGGGAACCATCAGCATGCAACCTATACGGGGTGACACCGGACCCGCTTCATGAAAAGGTAAGTTGTAAAGAAAGCCGACGATCCCCGCAGGATGGATCGGATCTGTGGATTGAGCATAATGGATCGGAGTCTGATCCATTATGCTCCCCAATCCGCAGATCCGATCCATCCTGCGGGGATCGTCAGCATGCAACCTATATGGGGTGACCCCAGATCCGATCCACTAAAAGGTACGTTGTAAAGAAAGCCGATGATCCCCGCACGATGGATCGGATCTGCAGATTAAGCATAATGGATCAGAGTCCAATCCATTATGCTCCCTAATCCGCAGATCCCTTCCATCCTGCGGGGATCATCAGCATGCAACCTATACGGGGTGACACCGGACCCGCTCCACGAAAAGGTAAGTTGTAAAGAAAGCCGACGATCCCTGCAGGATGGATTGGATCCATCCAGCAGGGATCGTCAGTTGACTTTACAACTTGCCTTTTTGCGGAGCGGGTCCGGTGTCACCCGGTGCGGGCCGCACCTGCTTCGGGACGCCACTGTCTCCCATACATCCCAAACTGATTTCAGGGTAAGCCTGAACTGGTCTCGGCTGCAAAAATGTTTTCCTACATTTGCTTTTGTTTTTTCTGAACAAAGTACAGGGCTATTTACTCATTTTAGAGGCGTTAGGACAAGGGTCCCCAAACTTTTTAAACAAAGGGCCAGTTTTTTGTCCTTCAGACTTTAGGGGTGCCAGACTGTGTCCAGCAGGAGTGCAAATTTCCCTGGTATCAGTGGGAATAAACATCACATTTGGTATTCGGTTGAGGAATAGTGCATCGTCGTTTTGTATCATTTGGAGAAATGGTGCCCCATAGGTGGTGCCAGCAGGAAAAATGGTGTCCCATTGTTGGTGTCAGTTGACAGAATAGTATCTTGTGTCAATGGGAGGAATAGTGCCTCAAGGGCCGAAGAAAGGCAAGCAAAGGGCCGCATTCGGCCCCCGGGTTTGGAGACCACTGAGTAATGCCCCGTACACACGATAAGAAAAAAGCATCCGAAAAATTTTGCAGAACCACTGATCGAATAATTTTTTCTTCGTTGATGAGCAGGATGTTTTAACCGATAACGATATTGTGAACAAAAAAATCTGGTTGAACAACAGTGAAAAATGTTGTCGTTTTGCATACAAATGACCGATTTTCTATGCGGTGGTATGACGGTCATACGAAAAAATCTATCAAGCGCTATCAGGGCATGAGCGGAAATAGAAGATGACGTTGATGTCCGAGGAATCTTCGTAAACACAAACGAAAAATCCAAATGTTAAAAGTAGATTGGCCGAATGAGATCATGAAACCAGAATTCTGCAGATTATATTTTATGTATCACTATTTATGTATATAGGTCATGTAATAAACGATATTATACTCATTGCCGATCATTGTTGTGTATATCGATCGTTCTGGCCGGAAGGGCGTGGCTACAAGGTCACATGCACACCGCATCACTTCCACTTGTACGGAAGACGTCAACACTACATATTGCCCGACGAACAATTGTTTTAGATTGGTTAATGTGGGCCACGATTTCGACCAACGAATGCCGATCGGTTGATTTTCTAATCCTGTATTCCCACCTGTAGCCTGGCCATACATTATACAATTTTCTTGAGAATTTTGCTTTAGATTTACCAAAAAACATATAATATGAGGTCAAACCTAAGCAACATTTTCAATTGTATCCAATTAGGCGGGCCCTTGTACTACATAGCTGAAGATAAATCTAAAGGAAATTGGACAGAAAATTGTAAGAAAATTGTATAGTGTATGGCCAGCCTTAGGATAAGGTGCAATAGGTATGACTCCTACTAAAAGTCCATATATGCAAAGTCCATAGGAGGAGGGAGATCACCAGAATGTAATGAGCGTCTGTAAAACCTAGGGCAATCCTCTGATTGGAGTGAGTGGAAGCAGTCTCCAGATGACGCATGTAACAAGAGAGAGATAAAGGCGCCTCTATGTGTAGACTTGTAGACAAAAATGTATTACAATAAAGGTAAAATGGCAACTCACATTCGTAAAAAGAAAGGCAAGCTCTGGGTATAGGTCTTGGGCAAGATGACAAAACAATCTTCACTGTGGATGTTCATGTCCTCCGCTGTGCAGCGATTCCCTGGAACACACATGGGGCGCGGCATGAAGCATGATGACGTCACAGAAATCGCAGACTTCTGGAATGGGCATGTGGAAGTCAGGGGCGGACTGACCATTTGGAAACTCGGGCACTGCCCGAGGGCCCGGGGTCAGTAGGGGGCCCCATGAGATACCCCTGGTACCTTTTTCATAGGCTTTTTTGAGTTTGGGCAAGGACACAGGGGCCCCATGATCCCCTATTGCCGGGGGCCCCATGAGTTGTCAGTCCGCCCCTGGTGGAAGTCCTAGGTAATGACCTGAGCCAGTGCTGTAGTTGAAGATAACAGAACAACTCTGACTGAGGGACATCATGGCTCAGGGAGATCCATTTGGGGGAAGGACTTGAAAAATAGAAAGTGTCGAGCGTGGGAGAGTCCATTGGCAACCCACCAAGAAAACGCCTGTAGCTGATCTAAGCCCGGTGGAAAAAGAGGATTATTAGTTATAGGAAGCAAGGGCAAGAAGGGCAACATAAGGCAGCCAGAGTACTACAGGGAGTCCCATACTTGTAGGCTATCAGGGGCGGACTGCCAACTCATGGGGTCCCCGGGCAATAGGGGATCATGGGGGCACTTCATGTTTCATACAATCTCTTATCATTGCCCTTGTCATTGTGAAAAGCCATTATCAAGGAAAAGGAATGCTTAGCCAACAATTATTTTTTTTTTTTGTCTGTTACATGGGATTCTGGCAGGGTATGTTTTTCATGCAATGGGGTTGAATTACTAAAGGCAAATAGACTGTGAACTTTGCAAGTGCTGTTGCACTTTTTTTTACCGCAGAGCTTAATGGGTGGGGAGAAGCTCTGCTGATTTCCATCATCCAATCATATGCGAGCAAAAATGCTGTTTTTTTTTTTTTTTAATTTTCCTTACACCTGATTGGCTATTATTTACAAAGATTCCCAACACTTTCTAAGCTCTGGGGAAAATGAATGCAGTTGCACTTGCAAAGTGCACAGTCTATTTGCCTTTAGTAAATCAACCCTCATGCCTCTTTTTCTCATGTTAGCATGTTGAAAGGTATGGCGCTGAAACCATTGAATCCTCATGGCAGCCAGGCATTTTTAGAAAAGGAAGACAATAATGGCTACCTCAGTGTTTTTTTTTTCAGTAGAGTTTTCCTTTTAATCTACCTGGGATTCCAGAAGCTAGCTCTTCCACTTCAGGTTCCTGGCTCTGCCTCCTCCAAGTGGACCTGAACCTAAAAAGTGAAGAATTACTGTCATAGGGAACGTCCAGAAATGTTAATTGTGCTTAAGGAGTCCCCTAAAAAAGTACCCTTTTCTTTAATTCCTCCTGAAAAGCAACAGTGCATGTCCATTGCCTTGAGCCTTATAGCTGTATATCTGCAGCGTGAGATCTAAGGCACTGCTTCCACTGACTGATAGTCTGGGGAGATTTGGAGTGAGATTTGGTGATGTTACTAATGTGTTGATCACTGTTCTTGCTGAAAAGGACGTTGTACTAGGAATGAGCTTCTGGTTCAGTCTGGCAGAAACCATGGGGCCCCATACATTCAAACTGACAGGGCCCTCCCACAAAGAAAACACAATTTACTATGATTCAGTTATGAATGAACACAGAGTGATCAGTACTGATTACTCATTGTGTTCATTCAGGAAAGAAAGAGGCTGTTAAAGGGAAAGGGGATGGGACCGATCCTTGTGTGTTTGCAGCTGCCCATGGGAAGGAGATGAGGGAAGCCAGCAGTACTGTGGGGGTGGGGGGCACACAGGAGGGTCTGGGCAGCAGGGGGAAACATATGGTGCACAGGGAGGGTAATAGATGTGACAGGGTGGGGGATAATTACTGGAAGCAATTCTGTATGGCTCTCTCTGCAGCAGCTAAAAACCAGGAAGAAGGAGAGGAAAAGTCAGCTTTCAGCTGCTGCAGAGAGAGCAATAGAGAGGATCGATTCCAGTAATTGGCCCCCCCCCACTGTGCCAATCACCCTCCCTGCCCACATCTGATTCACCCAGCTGCCTGGGCCCCCTGCTCACCTGGGTCCCGTACAGGAGGACTGGTGGAAGCCCTTTATCCGCTGCCCTGCAGTCCGGACCCATGTTTGGCCAAAATTTTGCTTGTTTGGAGGTACTTTGGGCCAGGGGTGGACTGACAACTCATGGGGCCCCCCGGGCAATAGAGGATCATGGGGCCTCTGTGTCCTTGCCCACACTCAAACCACACCAAAATAAGCCTATGACAGGTACAAGGGGCATCTCATGGGGCCCCCTACTGACCCTGGGCCTTCAGGCAGCCCATATTAATGACTGGAAACACATCGGCTGTACAAACTGACCCGCACAGCCGAGTTTGACTGGTACACAAGAACAGGTGCATGGTCCCTGATGCAGAGCCTCTGCATCCAGGTACAGGCGCCCATGCCTGATGTTCACATTGTGGTCTGAACACATACAGCAATATAATACATACTAATAATATTGCACACCTAGCAAAGCCATTAGTTAACAGGTGAAAGCAGCCTCAGTCAACCTCATCCATAGCCACGTCCCCAACACGTTTCACCCTACCCACAGGACTTAATCATGCCCCGTCGGCTGGGTGAAACGTGCTGGGGGTGTGGCTTTCTCAAGTATGCAAATGGTTTTGCTAGGTGAGGATGTGAGGATCTGGACTCCTGCCCAGTCAGCACCCATTGCAGGAAACACCAGATGGACTTATAGGAGCTTGAGCGAAGACCTTAAGTTTTATGAGGTTATATACTAATAATACTTGCGTAAGTTGGCTCCAATCTTCCAAACCCGATTGAACCCCACCAGGGGACATGTTTCGGGAGGAGAGTACAGTGGCAGCTCTACCTTATAGTTAAGTAATAAGGGATTTATTATTATTATTATTATTATTATTAGTATTATTATTATACAGGATTTATATCGCGCCAACAGTTTGCTCAGCACTTTACAATATAACGGGAGACATTACAGCAACAATACAGTTCAATACAAGAGGGCTAGGAGGGCCCTCACTATATCTGGTCTCCCCAGGACCCTGCATTCACTATATCCGCTCTTCCCAGACCCTGCATTCACTATATCTGGTCTCCCCGAACCCTGCATTCACTATATCTGCTCTTCCCAGACCCTGCATTCACTATACCTGTTCTCCCCGAACCCTGCATTCACTATATCCGCTTTCCCCGGACCCTGCATTCATTATATCTGCTCTCCCCGAACCCTGCATTCACTATATCTGCTCTTCCCAGACCCTGCATTCACTATATCCGCTCTCTCCGGACCCTGCATTCACTATATCTGCTCTTCCCAGACCCTGCATTCACTATATCTGGTCTCCCCGAACCCTGCATTCACTATATCTGCTCTTCCCAGACCCTGCATTCACTATATCTGTTCTCCCCGAACCCTGCATTCACTATATCCGCTTTCCCCGGACCCTGCATTCATTATATCCGCTCTCCCCGAACCCTGCATTCACTATATCTGCTCTTTCCAGACCCTGCATTCACTATATTTGGTCTCCCCGGACCCTGCATTCACTATATCCGCTTTCCCCAGACCCTGCATTCACTATATCTGGTCTCCCCGGACCATGCATTCACTATATCCGCTCTCCCCGGACCCTGCATTCACTATATCCGGTCTCCCAGGACCCTGCATTCATTATATCTGGTCTCCCCGGACCCTGCATTCACTATATTTGGTGTCCCCGGACCCTGCATTCACTATATCCGCTCTTCCCAGACCCTGCATTCACTATATCCGCTCTTCCCAGACCCTGCATTCACTATATCTGGTCTCCCCGAACCCTGCATTCACTATATCCGCTCTTCCCAGACCCTGCATTCACTATATCTGCTCTCCCCGAACCCTGCGTTCACTATATCTGCTTTCCCCGGACCCTGCATTCACTATATCTGCTCTTCCCAGACCCTGCATTCACTATATCTGGTCTCCCCGGACCCTGCATTCACTATATCTGCTTTCCCCGGACCCTGCATTCACTATATCTGGTCTCCCAGGACCCTGCATTCATTATATCTGGTCTCCCCGGACCCTGCATTCACTATATCTGGTCTCCCACAGTACACACAACATGGAAATGCAATTATTTTGGTAAATATAAACTGCTAAATACTTTTTCTCATCAACAGCACAGGTGAAACTCAAAAAATTAGAATATCGTGCAAAAGTTAATTTATTTCAGTGCAGTAACTTAAAAGGTGAAACTAATATATGAGATAGACTCATTCCATGCAAAGCAAGATATTTCAAGCCGTGATTTGTCATCATTGTGATGATTATGGCTTACAGCTCATGAAAACCCCAAATCCACAATCTCAGAAAATGAGAATATTACATGCAATCAATAAAACAAGGATTGTACATAGAACAATATCGGACCTCTGAAAAGTAGAAGCATGCATATGTACTCAGTACTTGGTTTGGGCCCCTTTTGCAGCAATTACTGCCTCAATGCGGCGTGGCATGGAAGCTATCAGCCTGTGGCACTACTGAGGTGTTATGGAAGACCAGGATGCTTCAATAGCGGCCTTCAGCTCTTCTGCATTGTTTGGTCTCATGTCTCTCATCTTTCTCTTGGCAATGCCCCATAGATTCTCTATGGGGTTCAGGTCAGGCGCGTTTGCTGGCCAATCAAGCACAGTAATCCCATGGTCATTGAACCAGGTTTTGGTGCTTTTGGCAGTGTGGGCCGGTGCCAAGTCCTGCTGGAAAATGAAGTCAGCATCCCCATAAAGCTCGTCTGCGGAAGGAAGCATGAAGTGCTCCAAAATCTCCTGGTAGACGGCTGCATTGACCCTGGACTTAATGAAGCACAGTGGACCAACACCAGCAGATGACATGACTCCCCAAATCAACACAGACTGTGGAAACTTCACACTGGACTTCAAGAATCTTGCAGTGTGTGCCTCTCCATTCTTCCTCCATACTCTGGGTCCTTGGGCCTCTCCATTCTTCCTCCATACTCGGGGTCCTTGGGCCTCTCCATTCTTCCTCCATACTCGGGGTCCTTGTGCCTCTCCATTCTTCCTCCATACTCGGGGTCCTTGGGCCTCTCCATTCTTCCTCCATACTCGAGGTCCTTGGTTTCCAAATGAGATGCAAAAGTTGCTCTCATCAGAAAAGAGGACTTTGGACCACTGAGCAACAGAACAGGTCTGTTTTTCTTTAGCTCAGGATCTGTCTGTGTGTGGTGGCTCTTGATGCACTGACTCCAGCCTCAGTCCACTCCTTGTGAAAGTCCCCAACACTTTTGAATGGCCTTTTCCTGACAATCCTCTCCAGGCTGCGGTCATCCCTGTTGCTTGTGCTCCTTTTTCTTCCACACTTTTCCCTTCCACATAACTTTCTATTTATGTGCTTTGATACAGCACTTTGGGAACATCCAACTTCTTTTGCAATTACCTTTTGAGGCTTTCCCTCCTTATGGAGGGTGTCAATGATGGTTTTCTGCACAACTGTCAGGTCAGCAGTCTTTCCCATGATTGTGATTTTTACTGAACCAGACTGAGAGACCATTTAAAGGCTCAGGAACCCTTTGCAGGTGTTATGGCTTAATTAGCTGATTAGAGTGGGACACTTTGAGCCGAGAATATTCCACCTTTTCACAATATTCTCATTTTCTGAGATCTGAGATTGTGAATTTGGGGTTTTCATGAGCTGTAAGCCATAATCATCACAATGATGACAAATCACGGCTTGAACTATCTTGCTTTGCATGTAATGAGTCTATCTCATATATTGGTTTCACCTTTTAAGTTGCTGCACTGAAATAAATGAACTTTTGCACGATATTCTAGATTTTCGAGTTTCACCTGTATATAGCAGTCTTGTGACTTTCAGCAGAGCACTGGTTTAAAGCTTGTAGGAAGAGTTTTCATTCTCCTGAATGTCCTATGAGACTGCAGAACCCCTGATCCTCTGTCTTGATGGCACTGATTAGCCCTCTGCTGATCACATGCACCCCCCCCCCCCAAAAAAACAAAAATTACAAAAAAAAAAACAACCCTCTCTAACAATACACTCTTAAACTCAGCATGTGCAGCTTGCCCCAAAGGCTCTGTACTATGAGCAGATGGATTGGGGACAGTAGAAGGGGAGGATCAGAGAAGACCGGATCAAACAGCCTTTTTACTCAATGCAGAGGATTAACCTCTTTGTTTCCATAGTGAGTGTAACAAGCATGCTTTACTACATATACAGACTGATTTTACTGTTGTGGGTTTAGTAACACTTTAATTAGTACAAGGTCATAAAGTAAAATAAGACAAGACACTACACAAACATATTAAAAATGCTTGATTTATTAGACCCGATAAACAAATATTAAGTTAGATAATGGAAAATTTGTTAGCTAACCAAATATTGACAATAATACCATAATCACAGGTTACTTAGAGCATATCTATCCAAGAACAAAGATGCAACAACTTGCAGCTTGCCTGTCCTTAGATGAGGTAGGTGCATTTGTTTTCTTTTTTTTCTGGCTTTCTTTCTTTTACTTCACCTGGTGATTCTGCTAGTAACATATTTCTTGTTCTAGGATTACATTGTTCACTTAGCCTAGGTTCACACTGTAGCAGGGTTGCAGCCCGTGTCTGTGAGAGTACAGCGGTCCATTCATTTGAATGAGCTGCTGTGCCTGTGTTTCCTGCCAAAAAAATGTTCTTGTACCATTTTCAAAATGCTGCCACAGGGAAATTGCATAGTGCTTTTTACACCAAGCAATTGTCCTGCATTTCCCACACCTGCAAACACGCTACAGGTCTACATGCGTGGGGGTGCCATTAAGAATGGTATCAGTAGGAGGAATAGTGCCCCATCATTGGTATCACTGGGAGGAATAGTGTCCCATCATTGGTATCAGTATGAGGAATAGTGCCCATCATTGGTACCAGTGGGAGGAATAGTGTCCCATCATTGGTATCAGTGGAGGATTAGTGCCCCATCATTGATATTGGTGAGAGGAACAGTGCCCCATCATTGGTATCAGTGGAGGAATAGTGCCCCATCATTGGTATCAGTGGAGGAATAGTGCCCCATCATTGGTATTAGTGGGAGGAATAGTGCCCCATCATTTGGTATCAGTGGAGGAATGGTGCCCCATCATTGGTATTAGTGGAGGAACAGTGCCCCATCATTGGTATCAGTGGAGGAATGGTGCCCCATCATTGGTATTAGTGGAGGAATAGTGCCCCATCATTGGTATCAGTGGAGGAATAGTGCCCCATCCTTAGTATCAGTGGAGGAATAGTGCCCCATCCTTGGTATCAGTGGAGGAACAGTGCCCCATCATTGGTATCAGTGGAGGAACAGTGACCCATCATTGGTATCAGTGGAGGAATAGTGCCCCATCTTTGGTATCAGTGGAGGAACAGTGCCCCATCCTTGGTATCAGTGGAGGAACAGTGCCCCATCCTTGGTATCAGTGAAGGAACAGTGCCCCATCCTTGGTATCAGTGGGAAGAATAGTGCTCCATCATTGTTAACAGTGGGAGGAATAGTTCCCCATTGGTAACAGTGTGAGGAATAGTGCCCCATTGTTATCAGTGCAAGGAAATTCACCCGAGTGTTGAAATTCAAGGGAGGAATGTTGCCCCAATGCGTGGGGGTGCCATTAAGAATGGTATCAGTGGGAGAAATAGTGCCCCATTGGTATCAGTGGGAGGAATAGTGACCCATCATTGGTATTAGTGGAGGAATAGTGACCCATCATTGGTATCAGTGGGAGGAATAGTGACCCATCATTGGTGTCAGTGGAAGGAATAGTGCCCCATCATTGGTGTCAGTGGGAGGAATAGTGCCCCATCATTGGTATTAGTGGAGGAATAGTGCCCCATGATTGGTATTAGTGGAGGAATAGTGCCCCATCATTGGTAACAGTGGAAGGAATAGTGCTCCATCATTGGTAACAGTGGGAAGAATAGTGCTCCATCATTGGTATTAGTGCAGGAATAGCGACCCATCATTGGAATCAGTGGGAGGAATAGTGACCCATCATTGGTATCAGTGGGAGGAATAGTGCCCCATCATTGGTATCAGTGGGAGGAATAGTGCCCCATTGTTATCAGTGCAAGGAATGTCACCCTACTGTTGGAATTCAAGGGAGGAATGTTGCCCCATAATTAGGGTCAATGGAAGGAATACTACCCCATCATTGATGTCAGTAGCAGGAATGGTGTCCCACCATTGGTGTCAGTGGGAGGAATATTGCCCCAAGGGCCGATTAAGGGCAAGCAAAGGGCCACTTCCAGCCCATGAGCTGCAGTTTGGAGACCATTCTTTTAGACCAATGGTCCACTTCCTCAGACATCAACCGGAGGTAAATATTATTAGGGAGTCTGTGTGTGTATATGAATTTTCAAACAAAAGAATCACCATCAGTTTATATATACAGTTGTGCTCAAAGGTTTGCATACCCTGGCAGAAATTGTGAAATTTTGGCATTGATATTGAAAATATGACTGATCATGCCAAAAGGATAAGTTTAAGGATAGTGATTATATGAAGCAATTTATTATCACATAGTTATTTGGCTCATTTTAAATCATGATGATAACAGAAATCACTCCGATGGTCCTGGTCAAAAGTTTCCATTCCCTGGAATGTTTGGCCTTGGTACAGACACACAAGGTGACACACACACAGGGTAAAATGGCAAATAAAGGTTAATTTCTCACATCTGTGGCTTTTTAAATTGCAATTAGTGTCTGTGTACAAATAGTCAATAAGTCTGTTAGCTCTTATGCAGATGCACTGAGAAGGCTAGATTCTGAGCCATGGGGAGCAGAAAAGAACTGTCAAAAGACCTGTGAAACAAGGTAATTGAATGTTATAACGATGGGAAAGGATATAAAAAGACATCCAAAGCCTTGAATATGCAAGTCTGTACTGTTCAATCACTTATTAACCCCTTCACGTCGGATCGTCCCGGCGTGAAGAGGAGTTCCTGCGCCGGGAGGTGGGCGGGACGGGGTGTGGCTTAGTGTCATGTGGCCGCCGTGACGTCATGTCGGGAAAGGTCCTGATCGAAAGAGCGGACCGGGACCTTTCCGTGAGTACCTCACATGTGTGCTGGGAGCGCGCAGGGCACGTGCTCTCAGCACACATGTTTTTTGTTACATGAACACAAATGTGCGGCCGCTCGGTGTCTAGGCCCAGACGCCGGGAGGCTGCACATTTGCGTGCGGCCGGCGTGCAGGGGTTAAGAAGTGACACCAAACCAAAGTCAAGTTGACCAAGAAAGATTGCAGCCACAACTGCCAGAAGAATTGTTCGGGACACAAAGAACAACCCCACAGGCAACCTCAGGAGAAATACAGGCTGCTCTGGTAAAAGACGATGTGGTTGTATCAAGGAGCACAATACGACAATACTTAAACAAAAATGAGCTGCATGCAGGGGCGGACTGACAACTCATGGGGCCCCCGGCAATAGGGGATCATGGGGCCCCTGTGTCCTTGCGCAAACTCAAAACAGCCTATGAAAAAGGTACCAGGGGCATCTCATGGGGCCCCCTACTGACCCCGGGCCCTCGGGCAATGCCCGAGTTTCCAAATGGTCAGTCCACCCCTGGCTGCATGATCGAGTTGCCAGAATGAAGCCTTTACTGCACCTCCCCTGATTGGTGGAGGTGGAGATTGTGACATCATTCACCTACCTCTGGACCAATCAGAGGAAGCTTGGCCAAATAATTAAAAGGAACACAAAACCCTAAATATATATATTGTGTATATACAGAATTATTTAAAATACTGGTTATTGCTAAATTACAATATTACATTTTAGGAATCTATACTTGCAAGCTTTTGTATATGTTATTAATTACATCCGAACACTTCACAAATGATGGCCAGGATTAGATGTTGTGATCACCTAGGACAGTCCGAGGCACCTAGTACTAACTAACTGGAGTGATGACTATAGCAGTGTTTCTCAACCTTTTTTCAGTCAAGGCACCCTTTAAAATTATGGACAGACCCGACGCACCCCATTCTAAAATGGGAAAAACTATTCTAATAGTTTTATATAACACAGCAACATCCACACATGGAGGACACCCAACATTAGAGGTGATTTATTCTTCCAAAGCAAATACACTTTTGCACCCTGGTACTGACTAGTATTCCAGTGTTTCTCTTCTCCCTCCGTTTTTCTCCAGCGCCGAGCTAATGTGACCCCAACATTGATAGAGAGGGGCCGGGGAGGATAAAACTAGGATGCTGTGCAGGCAGCTGACATCCTCTTTATCAACTGATGATGTCATTGGTTGTCAGGATGCCAATGGCTAGAAGGTCATAATGGCGCACAATGAAAACCTGTGGCTTTGTGTAACTAAAAGGCTGGCTTGTTCCACCTGCTGGCTTGTATACAAGTTTTGGGCAATTTTTAGACATTTTGCCAGGGCACCCCTGAAGAAACCTCAAGGCACCCCTGAAGAAACCTCAAGGCACCCCGGTTGAGAGAGGCTGGACTACAGAATGGCATCCTACTCATCTAGCTGCTTTGTTCTAGGTGTACGGACCCTGACTGGACTATAAGCACACCTTGGCACCAACAATAATACACACACTCTGCAGAGACAGCAACAATGAGGACCCACCTGGATTTGAAGGGCAGCCAGGAACAACATTTGGGGCCATTTATTAAACACAGGAATCTGTTATTGACAGCCAGCAACAGGATGTGTAGGCGTCTGTGTGACAACTCTGGCAGCTCTTTCGCCCAAGGCCACAGCCAGTGTTGACTAATCAGAAATTTGGCAATGAACATTGACAGTGAGATGGGGAGATCAGGTTCTCAAAAGGTGGCTTGTGTCTTATTTATTACAGCGAATGTACAAGAGCAGAGATAGATCGCTACTGTACTCCTGCATCGTGGGCCTATGGTCACACACCATTGTCACCAGGACAGAAAATGATAGCAAATGATAGAGGGCTTAAGAAAGGATAGAGGGGGCACCTCTTTGAGTGATGTGTCTCTAAGGGGATTTCCCCTCACTTTGGGGATATTGTGTCCAATCTACCCAATGGGGCGAAGATAGCAAAAAAATTAAGCAAGCAGGGATTTTAGCAGGGGCCGAAATTTTAGTATTTTTTGTGGAATAAACCACCAAGGGGTTGAATTACTAAAACCTGAGGGTGCAAAATCTGGTGCAGTTCTGCACAGAAACCAATCGGCTTCCAGGTTTTTATTGTCAAAGATTAATTGAACAAGCTGAAGCTAGAAGCTGATTGGTTAGTATGCACAGCTGCAGCAGATTCTGAGAGCTCCAGTTTTAGTAAATCTCCCCCCAAATCCATTAGTTACCTGGAACTGTGTATCCTATGTCCTACATGGTGTTGCAGTGGGTTAACAGCATCAGTTGCAAATGTGTAGGACTTGTGCCACTCCTCTGCCCTATTTCTGCCCTCTCCACCATTCACAGAAAGAGTACTATTACTGTGTTACAATAAAACGAATTTTGGAAATGGAGGAGAGGATAAATGACAGGATCTCCCTTGGCCATTCACAGAGCACATGAGCAGCAAAAGTTCTTCACACTCGCAGCTTCTGATTGGTTGAGGTAGAGATTGTTATGCCATCTGCCTCCCTCTCGATCTCAGCCCATTAGAGGAAGCTTGGCCCACACAAACTAATTAAAATAACACAAAGCCCTAAATATATATATATATATATATATATATATATATATATACAGTATATATATATATATATAAATATTCATTATATTGTGTTGTACGTGGTGGGGCCTTCAAAAAATATCTGCACTTATATACACTATATTGCCAAAAGTATTGGGCCCCCCTCAAAATCGTTGGATTCAGGTGTTCCAATCACCTCCATAGCCACAGATCTATAAAATCATCACCTAGGCATGCAGACTGCTTCTACAAACATTGGTGAAAGAATGGATCGCTCTCAGGAGCTCAACGACTCCAAGCGTGGTCCCGTGATAGGTGGCCACCTGTGCAATAAGTCCATCCGTGACATTTCCTGGCTACTAAATATTCCACGCTCAACTGTTAGTGGGATTATGACAAAGTGGAAGCAACTGGGAACAACAGCAACTCAACCATGAAGTGGTAGGCCACATAAAATGACAGAGCGGGGTCAGCGCATGCTGAAGCGCACAGTATGCAGAAGTTGCCAACTGTCCGCAGAGTCAATAAGCTAAAGACCTCCAAACTTGGTGTGGCCTTCAGATTAGCACAACAACAGTGCATAGAGAGCTTCATGGAATGGGTTTCCATGGCTGAGCTGCTGCATCCAAGCCTTCCATCACCAAGTGCAATGCAAAGCATCGGATGCAGTGGTGTAAAGCACGCTGCCACTGGACTCTAGAGCAGTGGAGACATGTTCTCTGGATGACGAATCACACTTCTCTGTCTGGCAATCCAATGGATGTGCCTGGGTTGGCGGTTGCCAGGAGAACGATACTTGCCTGACTGCATTGTGCCAAGTGTAATGTTTTGTGGAGGGATTATAGTGTGGGGTTGTTTGTCGGGGGTTGGGATTGGCCCCCTAGTTCCAGTGAAGGGAACTCTTAAGGCATCAGCATACCAAGACATTTTGGACAATTTCATGTTCCCAACTTTGTGGGAAGAGTTTGGGGATGGCCCCTTCCTGTTCCAACATGACTGCACACCAGTACACAAAGCAAGGTCCATAAAGGCATGGATGAGCAAGTTTGGGGTGGAGGAACTTGACTGGCCTGCACAGAGTCCTGACCTCAACCCCATAGAACACCTTTGGGATGAATTAGAGCGGAGACTGCGAGCCAGGCCTCCTCCCCCGACATCAGTGCCTGACCTCACAAATGCACTTCTGGAAGAATGGTCCAACCTTCCCATAGACACCCTCCTAAACCTTGTGGACGGCCTTCCCAGAAGAGTTGAAGCTGTTATAGCTGCAAAGGGCGGGGCCAACTCAATATTGAACCCTAGGGACTGAGACTGGGATGCCATTAAAGTTCATGTGCGTGTAAAGGCAGGTAGCCCAATACTTTTGGGAATATAGTGTATAGATTCATAGATATATATACACATTATAGTATTTACAAGGGACACACATAACAAGCATAATTATTTGCTTCTAATTGGGATTAAAAGGGCAAGGATGCCTGAAGTTGCTGATTTATTCTTTAACAGGAGTGTGGTGCGGTGGCAGTGATTACAGAGTCCGGTTGCAATAAACAGAACTTGTATTAAAGACAAGGCTCAATGATACAGACAGTCCAGCAGGTAGGCACCCAACTGGGAAACCCACAGTTCCTAACAGGAATGTGGAGCGGAGCAGATCCAAGATGTGCCAACAGTATCTGTCCCCGAAAGTAGAATGCCGCCTGGCAGGTCTGTGACCAAATGGTAGGATTCCTGGAAGGCTAGCTTGTCCCTATCCTGTTCCTTCTCAACTAAACCCTGTCCCTACATTGTTCCCTTGCAAAATGCAAGCCAAGACCGGGAACCATTATCCTAAATAAACCCTGCCTGGCACAAGATGGCCACCAAAGTCACATGGGGCGACAGCATTTAACCGGATTGTTACTCCAGTGTTACTCCAGTGAACCAGGAAACCATAGAGAAGTTTGTTCTTCCTGACTTCCTTTCCCTCTGCAATTTCGCTGCAAATGAGCGCCACCTGCAGTGGAGAAAAGAGACTGCGCCTGCCTACACACTGTAACCCACTTGTACCCTTGGGACACATCTGGTTATGTCATAGATTACTATGTATTACTTAGAGTTGGTTCTGGCCAGCTCCATGGAATTGCTTTAAAAAAGTCCTGGATTCTTTCTTGGATACAGAGAATATAACTGGATACTAACATTTATAGGTAAAGTTGATCCAGGGAATATCCAATTGCCTCTCGGGGGGATCAGGAAGGATTTTTTTTCCCTGCAGGAGCAAATTGGATCATGCTTTGGGTTTTTTTTGCCTTCCTGTGGATCAACTGCGGGTATAGGATTACAACTTTTTTTTTTTTTTTTTTAATGGTTGAACTGGATGGACTTTTTGTCTTTTTTCAGCCAGACTAAGTATGTAACTATGTCTACCTGTTGGTGCTGTCTCCTCTCTGAAATATATATATATATATATATATATATATATATATATATACACACAGGGGCGGACTGACAACTCATGGGGCCCCAGGGCAATAGGGGATCATGGGGCCCCTGTGTCCTTGCCCAAACTCAAAAAAGCCTATGAAAAAGGTACCAGGGGCATCTCATGGGGCCCCCTACTGACCCGGGGCCCTCGGGCAGTGCCCGAGTTTTCAAATGGTCAGTCCGCCCCTGTGTGTGTATGTGTTTATATATATATACAGTATATATATATATATATATATATTTACAATGTTTTAATATTAATGCAGAATAATAACATTAATAAACATTAAACATTAAAAAACATCAAGCTGAGTTTTTTTCCACATATTTATCCAACAAATAGGAAAGACTATCCTCCGTTTAAACATAAATGTGATACCAATGGATTACACTAAATTATAATTGAAGAACATTGTAGTTGATCCTCATGGCAAGGTGCTCAGTGATTGGAACATCTCATCATCAGTCAGTGTTGCTGGAGACATCTCGCTGTTATCCATCCTGTATACAAAATCCTCAGAATAAATGAAAGAAATAAATTATGATGAATTCTCCTCTCCCGTGTCTTGGCATAGTCTGAGATATCCTTCCCCTAATAGGACTGCGCTCACAGCCTGCCCTGACATTTAATGTAGTAATCAGGTAAACATCTTTTTAATTAACAGTCATGAAATAACCTTTTTAAATGCACATTAACCTACAAAGATGGAGATCCCGTGAGTCCTCTGACTTCCTGTCTGCTCCTCGTTATCAAGGCTGTTCAGATAGGAGACAGTGAGTAGGACTCCAGCATAGGGAACTTCATCTTCTCTTTCTTAGCTCCGGGACTATATTTTATTATTTTGAAACTTCCTTTCTTGTATTTCATTAGCACTAAATTGTTTGAGAACAGTCCGCACTGGGAAACAAAGTGGGATTTCTGAGGGTACAGTTAGGTCCATATATATTTGGACACAGGCACAATTTTTGGCTTTTGGCTCTGTATGCCACCAGAATAAATTAAAATGAAACAATCCAAATGAATCTGAAGTGCAGACTTTTAGCTTTAATTCAAGGGTTTGAACATAAATATCAAGTACAGATTTTAGAAACTGCAACCATTTCCCTCCATTTTCAGGCGCTCAAATGTAATTGGACAAATAAATATAATTATAAATAAAATGTTAATTTTTAATATTTTGTTGAGAATCCTTTACTAGCAATGACTGTCTGAAGTCTGGAGCCCATGGACATTACCGAAGACTGGGTCTCCTCCTTTCTGATGCCTTGCCTGAAGTCTGGAACCCATGTGCATGACCAAAGACTGGGTTTCCTCCTTTCTGATGCTTTGTCAGGCTCTAACTGCAGCTGTCTTCAGTTGTTCTTTGTTTGTGGGTCTTTCTGCCTTTAGTATTGCCTTCAGCAAGTGAAATGCATGCTCAATGGGGTTGAGATCAAGTGATTGACTCGGCCGTTGCAGAACGTTCCACTTCTTTTCCTTCAAAAGCTCCTGGGTTGCTTTTGCAGTGTGTTTTGGATCATTGTCCATCTGTACTGTGAAGTGCCGTCCAATGAACTTTGCTGCATTTCGCTGAATCTGGGCTGACAGTATATCTGTAAACACTGCAGAATTCATCCGGCTGCTTCTGTCACATCATCAATAAACACCAATGACCCAGTGCCACTGGAAGCCATGCATGCCCATGCCATCACACTGCCTCCACCTTGGTTTGCATCCAGACTGCATTTCTATGGAGTGAACTGGCCCTCAGTGCAGAAAAAATGCAGTATGTTCTACTTTTTTTTTTTTTTATGGAGCTGGAATGCACTGGTGTGAACTATGCCATTGTAAGCCATGCAACCTACTATCAACACGTTTTTGATGCAGAAAAAAAATGCACTGGACTGCATGTGGTGTGAACTGGCCCTAAATTAAATTTTTGGTGTAGCAGTTACTGTGCCATTTATTTGGTAGTTATGTGACTGATTTCAGAGGCACTAATGGGACATGCAAGAGTAAAAAAATATGCGAACCATCATTGCTTAGGCAGTCAGAAGGTCAGAGGTCACATGGACTTTGGCAGTTGCTGTCCTGTGCCATAGTGTTACATACACTCAACGGCCACTTTATTAGGTCCACCTTGCTAGTACCGGGTTGGACCCCCTTTTACATTCAGAACTGCCTTCATTCTTCGTGGCATAGATTCAACAAAGTGTTGGAAACATTCCTCAGAGATTTTGGTCCATATTGACATGAGTTACTGTTGCCTTTCTATCATCTTCAACCAGTCTGCCCCATTCTCCTCTGACATCAACAAGGCATATTCCTCTACACAACTGCCACTCACTGGACATTTTCTCTTTTTCGTACCATTCTTTGTAAACCCTAGAGATGGTTGTGTGTGAAAATCCTAGTAGATCAGCAGTTTTTTAAATACTCAGACCAGCCCGTCTGGCTCCAACAACCATGCCACATTCAAAGCCACTTAAATCCCCTTTCTTCCCCATTCTGATGCTCAGTTTAAACTTTTGCAAGTCGTCTGTTTATGTCAGTACAATTTTCAATATCTCTGTATGTTGTGTTCACTAATGGAGTACTAAGGTGGTGAACTAGATATAGATATGCCCCGTTGTTGGTGTCACTGGAAGGAATAGCTCCCCATCACTGGTGTCAGTGGAAGGAATAATGCTCCGTCGTCCGTGTCAGTGAGAAAGATTGTGCCCCCTCTGATAGTGCCAGTGGGAGGAATAGTGCCCAATCGTTGCCAGTGGAAGGAATAGTGCCCCATTGTTCATGTCAGTGTAAGGAATAGTGCCCAGTTGTTGGTGTCAGTGGAAAAAATTGTTGGTGTCAGTTTAAGTAATTCTGCCCCTTTGTTGGTGTCAGTGGCAGGAATAGTGCTGCATCATTGGTGTTAGTGGAAAGGATAGTGCCCCATTATTGATGACAGTGTAAGGAATACTTCCCTGTTGACTAAGTCGATGACGAAACGTATCAAGGTGGAGTGACGTCAAGACGTTTCCCGGAACCGGAAGTTGCCTGACGGCCATTTTGGATTAGGGAAAGATTGTGCAGGTGCACCTGGACGTTTCCCTGGATGACCGTGAGATTCCTTTACTCCCTAAATATGCAATTTTAAAGGCTTTTACAATGTGAGCAGTTCTTAATAAAGTCCATGTTGTAAATTATATTGGCGGTATTACACTATGTTCTATATGTTTTTTTGGAGACACTGTGAGCAGAGTGTCTGAGGAGTCCAGAGAGTGTCGTGGCTACAGGATACAGCAGAGGAAAGATCCTTAAGAGGTCTAGTCTGTGGAGTTCCTGGATCATTATAAATCATACTATATTGGGATGGTTGGTGGACACTTTATGAATATCATTGGAAGAATTGATTGGATATTTTTAGTGGACTTGAAAAGGAATTTTAGAGGACTTTATATTTGTAGTGGATTTATATAATTTTTGTAAAATTTTGGGGATTAAGGTGTTTGAAGGATTATTATTGTTTTTTGGAGAATCTTGTAAATACATTGTCACTTATATAATACTTCCCTGTTGTTGGTGTCAGTGGAAGGAATAGTGCTTCATCATCAATGACAGTAAGAAGGATAGTGCCCCCTCTGATGGTGTCAATGGGAGAAATAGTGCCCCATCATTGGTGTTGGTGGAAGGAATAATGCCCTATTGTTGGTGTCAGTGGAAGGAATAGTGCCCAATTATTGGTGTCAGTGGAAGGAATAGTGCCCCGTTGTTGGTGTCAGTGGAAGGAATACTGCCCCGTTGTTGGTGTCAGTGGGAGGAATCGTGCCACATCATTGGTGTTGGCAGAAAGAATAGTGCCCCATTATTTGTGTCAGTGTAAGGAATACTACCCCGTTGTTGGTGTCAATGGGAGGAATCATGCCACATCATTGGTGTTGGCAGAAAGAATAGTGCCCCATTATTTGTGTCAGTGTAAGGAATACTACCCCGTTGTTGGTGTCAATGGGAGGAATCGTGCCACATCATTGGTGTTGGCAGAAAGAATAGTGCCCCATTATTTGTGTCAGTGTAAGGAATACTACTCCGTTGTTGGTGTCATTGGGAGGAATCGTGCCACATCATTGGTGTTGGCAGAAAGAATAGTGCTCCATTATTTGCGTCAGTGTAAGGAATACTACCCCGTTCTTGGTGCCAGTGGAAGGAATCGTGCCCAATCATTGGAGTAAGTGGAAGGAATAGTGCCCAATCATTGGAGTAAGTGGAAGGAATAGTGCCCAATCATTGGAGTAAGTGTAAGGAATAGTGCCCCCATGATGGTGCCAGTGGAAGGGAAAGTGCTCCCATGATGGTGTCATTGGAAGGAAGGAGGAATAATGCCTTGTATCAATGAGAGGAATAGTGCCCCGCGGGCCAGAAAAGGGCAAGCAAAGGGCCACATCCAGTCCGCGGGCCACAAGTCTATAGAGATAAAATGAGCCTCATCACAGTTGCTGGTCAGATCCAGGGCTGTGGTTTCCTGTATTCCAGATAATATTCATTAATAATGAGAGTCATAATTGATGAGCAAATAGTTGTCACCACATGCCCACTCATTTGGCTCCTGGTAATTTTATTTGCAAAGGGTGACAAACTTAAGAAAATCAACAGATGGACACACAGACATTAGGGAATCGATCCGCTGTACCTTATCTACAAAGCCATGCTTCATTATCAAGCGCCGGTCATAACGTAATGGCACAGTCACGGCATTTATGACTAAGAACGAATCAATGGACCGCGAAGCAACGCAAATTAAATAATTGTCTTTCGGCCATGGGGAGGTGCGGGTATATATAGTCAGAGGGATAATGCCTTGGACACTACCACCCTCCTTCCTACAGACAGTCACTGCAGTCTCTCAAGACAGAACTCCAGCACTTGAAAAGTAAGTACAAACGCACGCGCTCTGCGATGGTCGGGTGGTAATGCACTAATTATGGTGGAAGTGTACGAGAAGAATTTTGAGTTATTATTTTACAGTTTACCTTAATGTAGTTATTCTTGTGACTTTCACATATATATATATTTTGCTTTTGTTTTAAATGTAGCAATGTGTAGATTAGTCAGTAGAGGGAGCGCTCAGTGGCTCAGTTAGTTACCCATGGATCAGCTACATTGGGGATGCATTGCATTTCATGAGTCAGCTGACACATAGGCATGTATTGTGAGAGGGAGCAGTAAAGTACAACCATTGTGTAGCGCTGCAAAGCATGGAGCAGAGCATATGTAACTAGAAAAGCTACAATTTCTGGGGAAATTGTGTGAAGTGTTCTTTCCTCCACCATTAGTCTACAACTGGAGTGGGCGGAGTAACTGGGTGGAGTGGGCGGAGTAACTATTGTGTGGTTGGAGTGGCTGGAGTAACTGTTGTGTGGTTGGAGTGGGCGGAGTAACTGGGTGGAGTGGGCGGAGTAACTATTGTGTGGTTGGAGTGGCTGGAGTAACTGTTGTGTGGTTGGAGTGGGCGGAGTAACTGGGTGGAGTGGGCGGAGTAACTATTGTGTGGTTGGAGTGGCTGGAGTAACTGTTGTGTGGTTGGAGTGGGCGGAGTAACTGGGTGGAGTGGGCGGAGTAACTATTGTGTGGTTGGAGTGGCTGGAGTAACTGTTGTGTGGTTGGAGTGGGCGGAGTAACTGGGTGGAGTGGGCGGAGTAACTGTTGTGTGGTTGGAGTGGGCGGAGTAACTGGGTGGAGTGGCTGGAGTAACTGTGAAAAGGTTGGACTGGGCAGAGTAACTTTATGGAGTGGGCAGAGTAACCGTGTGCAGTGTTTGGAGTAAAGATAGTAAACATTACACTAACCAATAGATCAAATGTAAAAAGTGCACGTGGCAAGCTTGATAGAGGGAGAAATGCATTTCAAATTTTATTTTTCAGCTCACACTCTAGCTTTTGTCACTCCGCTGCCTGCTCACACACCTGGGTTCCTATGGCAACTCACTCTGCAGCAAGGGCAGAGAAGAGCGGTTAAAAACAAACTGCTCCAACTTGCTCACTTCACTGGCAGTTGCCTTCTTCAAATGGTTGTAGCTTAAAAATTGTAAATCCTACACCGAAGAGCTTTATATTGTGAGAATCACAAGGCCCAGACCTACATTTTGATTCATAGTATGTCTCTGAAATATTAAAAATGAAGGCACAGTCGCAGTTTAGAAATTGCCCTTCAAATTTGAGGTGGCTAGAGTGCAGTTTCAATGAATGTCAATGGGCGGTGTGAGTTGCAAACAAATGGTCATATTGTGAAAACTATCAGGACTATGGCTTAGCCGTGGGCATTTTTAATGGCAGCAGGGATAGCAGAACGTTCTGATATACGATTTGTGTAGGTGGGCTTGAAAATGAGGGAGTGGTGGCAGTTTAGAAATCATTTCCTGATTTTTCAGCTCACACTCTAGCTTTTGTCAGCTCCCACTCTAGTTTTGAACATTCCGCCATTCATTCCTATGGGACCAATTTCACCACAAAAACGCCGATATTTCGTGAACCATTCGGCGAAACGTTCCACAAAGTAATAGCGCACCAATCGGGAACAATCCGCACGTTTCGGTATACTACTGTCTATGTAGTGTAAAAACTGTGGGAGGAGTCAGGGTGGTAAATTTGGCTGTAATAATAAGAATATATATGTGAGATAACCGGAAGTGGTCGCCATGCAACAACACTTAATAAGCATGCATTTATGTAGAGAACATATATAATTCCAAATGATGCACAGAATCGGGGTTCCTTAATAGATTACCATACATTAACCAGTACCAGCCTATATTAAACCCTTCATTACCATGTTAGTTTTCAGTCTCCAATGCTGTACTCAAAAAAATGTTTTTATATATATACGCACGCACGCACGCACATACACACACTATATTGCCAAAAGTATTGGGCCGCCTGCCTTTACACGCACATGAACTTTAATGGCATCCCAGTCTTAGTCCGTAGGGTTCAATATTGAGTTGCAAAAGAACACAAGGGGGCTCCGACTTAAGTGAGAGGAGAATAGTAAGCATATAAACTAACCCTCGGCTGGCCAGTGGGGGGCCGATGGTGTCAGCCTGAACCCAGATCCCAGAGGTGGGATCCCAGCTTCAACTCTTCCGGGAAGGCCGTCCACAAGGTTTAGGAGGGTGTCTATGGGAAGGTTGGACCATTCTTCCAGAAGAGCATTTGTGAGGTCAGGTACTGATGTCGGGGGAGGAGGCCTGGCTCGCAGTCTCCGCTCTAATTCATCCCAAAGGTGTTCTATGGGGTTGAGGTCAGGACTCTGTGCAGGCCAGTCAAGTTCCTTCACCCCAAACTGGCTCCTCCATGTCTTTATGGACCTTGCTTTGTGCACTGGTGTGCAGTCATGCTGGAACAGGAAGGGGCCATCCCCAAACTCTTCCCACAAAGTTGGGAGCATGAAATTGTCCAAAATGTCTTGGTATGCTGACACCTTAAGAGTTCCCTTCACTGGAACTAGAGGGCCAACCCAACCCCTGAAAAACAACCCCACACCATAATCCCCCCTCCACTAAACTTTACATTTGGCACAATGCAGTCAGGCAAGTACTGTTCTCCTGGCAACCACCAAACCCAAACACATCGATGGGATTGCCAGACAGAGAAATCTGATTGGTCACTCCAGAGAACACGTCTCCACTGCTCCAGAGTCCAGTGGCGACGTACTTTACACCACGACATCCAATGCTTTGCATTGCAGTTGGTGATGTAAGGCTTGGATGCCATGGAAACCCATTCCATGAAGCTCTCTACGCACTGTTGTTGTGCTAATCTGAAGACCACACCAAGTTTGGAGGTCTTTAGCTATTGACTCTGCAGACAGTTGAATACTTCTGCGCACTGTGTGCTTCAGCATGCGCTGACCCCGCTCTGTCATGTGACGTGGCCTCCCACTTGGTGGCTGAGTTGCTGTTATTCCCAGTGGCTTCCACTTTGTTATAATCCCACTAACAGTTGAGCGTGGAATATTTAGTAGCCAGGAAATGTCCCGGATGGACTTATTGCAGAGGTGGCCACCTATCACGGGACCACGCTTGGAGTCACTGAGCTCCTGAGAGCGACCCATTCTTTCACAAATGTTTGTAGAAGCAATCTGCATGCCTAGGTGATGATTTTATACACCTGTGTCCATGGAGGGGATTGGAACACCTGAATCCAATGCTTTTGGCAACATAGAGTGTGTGTGTATGTATATATGTATGTATGTATATATGTGTATATATATATATATATATATATATATATATATATATGTGTAGCTTTCCTTTGCTGGTATTTAAAACCACTTTTTATTTTTCATATTCACCACTTAACCTCTGAAAGGTTTTACCCCCTTCGTGACCAAAGCTTTTTCTGCTATTTAGCACTGCTCTACTTTAATTGGCAATTGCTTGGTCATGCAACATTGTGCCCAAATGACATTTATATTAGGGTTGCACCGATACCGGTATCAGTATCACTGTTGATGCAAAGCATTTGCACAAGTATTTGTGCAATGCTCTCATACCTGAAACTGTTACCTTTGTGGTGCAATTTGAGCCCATATAAAAAGATCTGGCTCTAATCGCACTGCAAAGAACTGCATGCAATTTAAACAGGAATGCAGTGCAATTCCTGCCCTAATCACATGTGGCTTTAGGTGTGGTGCAATTTTGAGCCAATGCGAATGGCTCAAACCACATTGCACCCGCAAGGAAACCGCATTTGATTAGGACAGGAATTGCACCGCATTCCTGCTCAAATTGCATGCGATTCTATGCAGTGCAATATGCGCCCATTCATTTTGTATGTGCTCAAATCGCACCGCCAAGGTATCAGTACTCGGTATTGGTGAGTACTTGTCTGAAAGTATTGGTATTCTTACTCGGAAGTAAAAAAACGGTATCGGTGCAACCCTAATTTTATAATTTTTTTTCATACAAATAGATCTTTCTTTTGGTGGCATTTGATCACCACTGAGTTCTTATGTTTGATGTTGATGTTTTATTATATAAACAGAAAAAGACCGAACATGTCTGGGAAAAAAAACATATTTTTTTATTTCCCGTTTATAAAACATATCCAATAAAAAAAAAAAAAAATATATATATTTTTTACTTCCTGTTATAAAACATATCCAATAAAATAAAAATCAAATAATTAAATCTCTTCATAAATTTAGGCCAAAATGTATTCTGTTACGTCTTTAGTATATTAATTGATTTGTGTGAAATTTATAGTATCTACAAACTATGGTGTATATACTGGAATTTATGCAGTTATGATGCTATACTGGTAATGACGGTAATCAGTGACTTACGTTGAGTCTGTGATTGTGTGGCGGGCAATCTGGTGCTAACAGACCAGCGCTGAGAGGTACGCTAACTGGCAGACACTGACATCAATAGTGACACTAATACAGTGATCAGCCCTAATACTATACACTAGGGGTCTCCAAACTATGGTCCTCCAGGTCCCATGAGGACCTGCAAGACTCTGACAGCCACAGGCAAGACTCCCAGTGGCAGAGGCATGATGGGACTTGTAGTACTTCAACAGCTGGAGGGCCATAGTTTGGAGACCCCTGCTATACGCTGTCACTGTACGAGTGGGAAGGGGTTAACATCTAGGGGCAATCATGAGGTTAACTGTGAGCCTATGTGTAATGTGTGTAATATGCACTGCTTTTACTTTACTATCTGTCTGTTGTTTTTTCTCCCTGCTTGGCAGGGAGAAAAAACAGCCAGATCGCTGTTCCCTGTACACAGAATTCTGTGTGCTGTAAATACAGAACTCTGTGTGTGATTGGACACAGTCGATCCGCTGACTTCAGCCAAAATCATTGGCTGGAATCAGCTGCCAAACTCGTGCTGTGTCCAATCACAGCACAGGTCGGCAGGAGGCGCACATGTGCGGGTCCCAAACCTGGAAGAAGTCCAATCACATACGAATACGTGATTGTGCCTGCACCTGTCACCCGCTCGCTGTATATTTATGGTGAGCAGTCGGCAGGTGGATAAGGAAGAAAGACTAAACATTTAAAAAACAAAAAAACAAAACTGTTCCCTATACTTTCTGTCAGAATGAGAATGCCAGAACAGTACAAAAACCCCCAAAAAGTAGCCTTTTTGGAAGGAAGTCAGCTCAAGGTGATGTTATTTCCCCATATTTGTGGAAGTGACCCATATGGAAGAAAAAAATATTTGAAATATATTTTAAAAATATTCTTCCTAAATCTATTGCCATATATTTGAAATGCTACAATTTTGGCCATATTCAATATATATTTCAATAAAAAAAAAATACATATACATATATATATATATATATATATATATATATACATGTTAAAAAGCTTTTTTATTACAAAATATTAAAGTATTTTTAAAAATACATTTCAAATGTACTGTATGTCTTTAAAAATCTACATTTGTGGAATGCATTTACATATATATGTAAAAATATATGTTAAAATTACTTTTTTATGTTAAAAAAATCTGAAGAATATATTTAAAAAACATTTTTAAATATATTATTTTTAAATATATTCTTCAGATTTTTTTTAACATAAAAAAGTAATTTTAAAATATATTTTTACATATATTTGTAAATGCATTCCAAAAACGTAAATTTGTATTTTTAAAGATATACAGTATATTTGAAATGTGTTTTTAAAAATATTTTCATATATTTTGTAACAAACGCATTTCAACATACAATATATATATATATATATATATATATATATATATAAAAATATCTTTTGAAATATATTGAATATGGCCAAAATTGTAGAATTTCAAATATATGTCAATATATTTGGGAAGAATATTTTTTAAATATATTTCAAATATATTTTTCTTCCACGTGTGGAGTAAGAGTGCTGGTCTTGCGGGAGTTAAAAATATGAAGTTTGGTAATAGTTAATTTTTTTTACTGCTTATGCAGGTCATATACAGAGGGAGGAGCAGGTGAAGGGGTTGATGTTGATGTACAGCGCAAATACAAATTCCTGTGCGATTTGAGTGCCGTGCACTTTCAGCCCATTCATTTTGAATGGCCTGAAATTGCACCGCACCAAAAGAAGTGCAAGCAATATTTTAAAAAACACACTGCAACCGGATTGCATGGTACCGTGAGATCCAGTACAGGCAAATGAAATGCATTTGCGACCTGCATTTGAGGTGTCAATAGCATTGCACTGACACCTGCTGCAGATCCCAAGGGCAGTGCATTTTGATCACGGTGTGGGAAATGCATACAGAATGAAAGTTTCCCGCACTGTCTTCTGGTGTGATCTGGCCCTTACACCCCGGTCACACCAAACCCAACTTTGAAATCGTGCGACTTACAGTTTCAAAGGCGGATGACATGCCGATTTCAAGTGCGATTTGCAGGACATCTGACAGAGATGTCTATGCAAATCACACCTAAATTAGTGTATATACTACTTTAGAAATCGGTGCGGCTCCGACCAAGTCGGAACCGCGCTATGACCGCAGTAATTGTGGACAATAGGGTGCGACTTGGCATGCGATTTGCAAGTTGCATGGGATGCAAATCACATGCCAGTTCGCATCCAGTGTGCCTGGGGACCTACACTGATTTCTGGCAAACTTGTATTTTAATGTTCAACTTGTTTTCTCCTTTAATGTGGAATATTGATGATGTGGTTGATAAGTTACATTCTGTCTCCCCAGAATTATGTTTTTGACACTGGTTTTCAGAACTTTGGCCTTCCTTGTCATCCTCCTTCAGCTGTCATGTTCCTCTTCTCTTCCCATCCGGTAAGTTGATGCCTGAGAAAAGGTCTCATTTTAGGCTAGGCGCACACGGGGCTGGAGGTCCTTCTGCATCAGGACAAGATCTAGCCTATCTGATCTGGGGGGGCAGTAAAAAGAGTTGGGGGGCATAATGTTAGCATTGTGCTTGAGTCACTGACAGTCTGTCCCAAAGTCTCATGACCTGGGAAACATTATTATGTATTAGGTTTTCATTAGATTAGGCTGATTAAACAAAACCTGATCCCGCTTATAGATGTCTCTACCAGACCCTATCAGAGTGCCCCCTTACATCAGGGTCCCCATCAGAGTGCCCCCTTACATCAGGGTCCCCATCAGAGTGCCCCCTTACATCAGGGTCCCCATCAGAGTGCCCCCTTACATCAGGGTCCCCATCAGAGTGCCCCCTTACATCAGGGGTCCCCATCAGAGTGCCCCCTTACATCAGGGGTCCCCATCAGAGTGCCACCTTACATCAGGGTCCCCATCAGAGTGCCCCCTTACATCAGGGTCCCCATCAGAGTGCCCCCTTACATCAGGGTCCCCATCAGAGTGCCCCCTTACATCAGGGTCCCCATCAGAGTGCCCCCTTACATCAGGGTCCCCATCAGAGTGCCCCCTTACATCAGGGGTCCCCATCAGAGTGCCACCTTACATCAGGGGTCCCCATCAGAGTGCCCCCTTACATCAGGCGTCCCCTTCCGAGTGCCCCCTTACATCAGGCGTCCCCTTCCGAGTGCCCCCTTACATCAGGCGTCCCCTTCCGAGTGCCCCCTTACACCAGGAGTCCCCCCTTCAGAGTGCCCCCTTACATCAGGCGTCCCCTTCAGCCATCAGAGCACCCTCTTACAGCACGGTCCCCATCAGCCATCAGAGCACCCTCTTACATCAGGGTCACCATCAGAGTGCCCCCTTACATCAGGGTCCCCATCAGAGTGCCCCCTTACATCAGGGTCCCCATCAGCGTGCCCCCTTACATCAGGCGTCCCCTTCAGAGTGCCCCCTTACATCAGGCGTCCCCTTCAGAGTGCCCCCTTACATCAGGCGTCCCCTTCAGAGTGCCCCCTTACATCAGGCGTCCCCTTCAGAGTGCCCCCTTACATCAGGCGTCCCCATCAGCCATCAGAGCACCCTCTTACAGCACGGTCCCAATCAGCCATCAGAGCACCCTCTTACATCAGGGTCCCCATCAGAGTGCCCTCTTAGATCTGTGTCGCTAATAGAGGCCCCCCCCCCTTACATCAACTGTCTTCACCAGGGTGTCCCCTTACATATGATCCGTTATCCCCATAAGAGTGTCCCCGTACAACCAGTATCCTCATCAGAGCCCCCCCTTACATGGATTGTCCCCATCAGAGTGCCTCCTTACATCAACTGTCTGCATCAGGCTCATGGATCAGTGGATACACTCCCAGAGACCTGGGGGGGCACAGCTGTAATCTGGGGGTGCACAGCTGTAATCTGGGGGGGCACAGCCCACCCCAGTGCCCCCCTAGATCCGGGCCTGCTCTGCATCCGTGTGGATTCTGGACACATTCTGGCAGCTCTAGATGAGGTTCTAACCCCTCTCCACTCTATCCATATCTAGAAATGTTTTGGCTGGAAATCCACTTTCCAGGGCCTATGGGGGGACACATTACAGGGAATGGGCCTGCAGCAGTAGGTGCTGATTTGCAAGGCGGAGTGGTAGTCCAGATGCATCTTTTTGCTTACTTTTGTATGGAGTGAAGAAAAGTAAGCATCTGTGTATGATCATCATATTCCTGTTGGGGAGATTTGCCCTTAAAGCAAAAGTTTAAAAAGAAAATCAGCACAAGGGACAGTCTGTACATTCACTGAGAAGTGTCCCTTGTGCTGGTGGCTACTGTTTTAGTTGAAATCCAAAGTCCTCGCCCCCCCTCCCCATACCCCTGCAGCTGTCATCTTCCAGAGCTACTGAGGTTAATAGAGAGGAGGGACCTGTCACGAGAACTCGTGGAAAGTGCCAACTATGCTCACTCTTTCCACCCCCTCCTCCATTCATAAAAGCTGTACTATAGCGTCTATCAATGAAAAGAAATTTATGAATGGACGTAGCAGGGCCGGATCTAGCCTGTCTGATGTTAGGTGCAGTAAAAACTGTCAAGGGGCAGAAGATGGGAGGTCAGCAGGGCAAAGGACAGGGGTCCCTGCTGGCAGGGCAGAGGACAGGGGTCCCTGCTGGCAGGGCAGAGGACAGGGGTCCCTGCTGGCAGGGCAGAACTCCTTCTCCCATCCCTGCACTGCACACAGTTTGGCACAGGCAGCAGAGCTCCTCCTCCCCACACAACGCATAACTGAAATCAATATGGTGTCAGGTTAGGGCAGTATAGTGTTCACCATCTTAAAGTGTTCCTAAACCCAGGACCCTGCTTTCACTATATCTGGTCTCCCAGGACCCTGCATTCACTATATCCGCTCTCTCCGCACCCTGCATTCACTAAATCTGGTCTCCCCAGACCCGCATTCACTATATCTGGTCTCCCAGGACCCTGCATTCACTATATCCGCTCTCTCCGCACCCTGCATTCACTAAATCTGGTCTCCCCAGACCCGCATTCACTATATCTGGTCTCCCAGGACCCCGCATTCACTATATCTGGTCTCCCCGGACCCCGCATTCACTATATCTGCTTTCCCCGGACCCTGCATTCACTATATCTGCTTTCCCCGGACCCTGCATTCACTATATCGGCTCTCCCCGCACCCAGCATTCACTATATCCGCTCTCCCCGCACCCTGCATTCACTATATCTGGTCTCCCCGGACCCTGCATTCACTATATCCGCTCTCCCCGGACCCTGCATTCACTAAATCTGGTCTCCCCAGACCCCGCATTCACTATATCTGGTCTCCCAGGACCCTGCATTCACTGTATCAGCTCTCCCCGGACCCTGCATTCACTATATCTGGTCTCCCCGGACCCTGCATTCACTATATCCGCTCTCCCCGGACCCTGCATTCACTAAATCTGGTCTCCCCAGACCCCGCATTCACTATATCTGGTCTCCCAGGACCCTGCATTCACTGTATCAGCTCTCCCCGGACCCTGCATTCACTATATCTGGTCTCCCCGGACCCTGCATTCACTATATCTGGTCTCCCCGGACCCTGCATTCACTATAACTGGTCTTCCCGGACCCTGCATTCACTATAACTGGTCTTCCCGGACCCTGCATTCACTATAACTGGTCTCCCCGGACCCTGCATTCACTATAACTGGTCTCCCCGGATCCTGCATTCACTATATCCGGTCTCCCCGGACCCTGCATTCACTATATCCGCTCTCCCCAGACCCTGCATTCACTATATCCGCTCTCCCCGGACCCTACATTCACTATATCCGCTCTCCCCAGACCCTGCATTCACTATATCCGCGCTCCCCGGACCTTGCATTCACTGTATCCGCTCTCTCCGGACCCTGCATTCACTATATCTGGTCTCCCTAAACCCTGCATTCACTATATCTGGTCTCTCAGGACCCTGCAATCACTATATCTGGTCTCCCAGGACCCTGCATTCACTATATCTGGTCTCCCAGGACCCTGCATTCACTATATCTGGTCTCTACAGACCCCGCATTCACTATATCTGGTCTCCCCGGACCCTGCATTCACTATATCCGGTCTCCCCGGACCCCGCATTCACTATATCTGGTCTCCCCGGACCCTGCATTCACTATATCTGGTCTCCCACAGTACACAGAACATGGAAATGCAATTATTTTAGTAAATATAAACTGCTAAATACCTTTTTTCATCAGCAGTTAGAGCAGTCTTGTGACTTCTATCAGTGTCTGGCTGGAGTAGTGGTTAAAGTTTGTAGGAGGAGTTTTCATGCTGCTCTGAGTGTCCTATGAGGCTGCATAACCCCTGACCCTCTGTCTGGACAGTGCTGATTGGCCTTGTGCCCCCCCCCCCAAAAAAAAAAAACAAGCATGCCCCCTAAGGCTCTGTACTATCAGCAGATGGATTGGGGACAGTAGAAGAAGGGGAGGATCAGAGAAGACAGGGTCAAACAGCTTTTTTTACACGAGGAGGATTAACCCATTAGGTTCCACAGCGAGTATAACAAGCATGCTTTATTGCATATACAGACTGATTGTACTGTTATGTGTTTAGTAACACTTCAAATACTATGTTAATTTTGGTAGTTAAGAATCATTCCATACTTTACATCTGCCCATATTTATATACATTCTGCATTCTATAAACAGGGATAAAAGACATGTGGATGGTATGTTTACCAGCGAGTTCAGCCGGGCCAGAGGGTCAGCAGCCATCCGAAAGATCATAAACTCTGCCCTGCAAGGAAAAAGGTAAGAACCAATCCAGTGAGATCTTCATTAAAGTTGTTGTAAACCTCCAATATGCATAGCACAGTTTTGTAAAATGTTTGCTTGCATTTTTCCAAAGCACTAAGTGTAATTTCTCTCTGCTGTCTAGTTCCTCTGTTATGAGCATGAGTCACTTCTGACAAGATTTCCTGACACCAGGAGATTAAAAAGTGACAGAGGGAGGGAGCTCGAGCACACAGCCTGTGTTTGACAGCCTCAGCTCTGTTCCTGGTCTCCCCGGATCCTGCATTCCCTATATCTGGTCTCCCCAGACCCTGCATTCACTATATCCGCTCTCCCCGGACCCTGCATTCACTATATCCGCTCTCCCTGGACCCTGCATTCACTATATCTGGTCTCACCGGACCCTGAATTCACTATATCCGCTCTCCCAGGACCCTGCATTCACTATATCCGCTCTCCCCGGACCCTGCATTCACTATATCCGGTCTCCCCGGACCCTGCATTCACTATATCCGGTCTCCCCGGACCCTGCATTCACTATATCCGGTCTCCCCGGACCCTGCATTCACTATATCCGGTCTCACCGGACCCTGCATTCACTATATCTGGTCTCCCAGGACCCTGCATTCACTATATCTGGTCTCACTGGACCCTGCATTCACTATATCCGCTCTCCCCGGACCCTGCATTCACTATATCCAGTCTTCCCAGACCCTGCAGGGTCCTGGGGGACCAGATATAGTGAATGCAGGGTCTGGTGAGACCAGATATAGTGAATGCAGGGTCCGGGGAGACTGAATATAGTGAATGCAGGGTCCTGGGAGACCAGATATAGTGAATGCAGGGACCGGGGAGACCAGATATAGTGAATGCAGGGTCCGGTGAGACCGGATATAGTGAATGCAGGGTCTGGTGAGACCAGATATAGTGAATGCAGGGTCTGGTGAGACCAGATATAGTGAATGCATGGTCCTGGGAGACCAGATATAGTGAATGCAGGGTCCGTGGAGACCGGATATAGTGAATGCAGGGTCCGGTGAGACCGGATACAGTGAATGCAGGGTCCGGGGAGAGCAGATATAGTGAATGCAGGGTCTGGGGAGAGTGGATATAGTGAATGCAGGGTCCGGGGAGACCGGATATAGTGAATGCAGGGTCCGGGGAGACCGGATATAGTGAATGAGGGGTCCGGGGAGACCGGATATAGTGAATGAGGGGTCCGGGGAGACCGGATATAGTGAATGCAGGGTCCGGTGAGACCGGATACAGTGAATGCAGGGTCCGGGGAGACCGGATACAGTGAATGCAGGATCCTGGGAGACCGGATACAGTGAATGCAGGGTCCGGGGAGACCGGATATAGTGAATGCAGGGTCCGGGGAGACCGGATATAGTGAGTTCAGGGTCCGAGGTCTAGGGTCACGTTAGTGCCTAAAACATTAGAGAACAAGCTGAATTTCAATTTTGCTCATTGTTCTAACTTGCTAATAATTGCACGTGGTCAGCATAGCACCAGTTGCACAGCTCCTGATGTACACAGGACAATGTCTTTTGGCACACTGACTTATGAAGGTTGGTGCTCCCTGTGACTGTGCGTGACACCTTCTGCTGCCATCTGTTATAAAACTAACTGTCTCGAAAACGTTTTGATACCACCTCGTATTAATAAATAGTAAATGGCATAATCCCATAATATTTGTGCCAAGACCTTCTCTTGTGACAAGCGACCATTGTTTCCCGTCTATTAGTTCCACAGAGAATGAAACAGGTGAGAGAAGCCCAGCTGAGGCCCCCAGGGAGCCGCCATTTTGTCTCCAGCTTGTGACCTTCTGAGAAGTTATTATTTATTTAGCTCATTTCATTATGTGCTTCCTGTGGCCCGGGATCAGCGCTACAGATGGAAGGGATACAAATGACTTTAAAGGAATTGAAATGAAAGATCCTCTGCAAAAGGAAAATCTGAGTATATATTGCTGTGTTCTATTAAAGCCGTATTAAACACAAATCCAAGAATGTGATGTATTGCCGTTCACCAATCTCTAGATGTGGCGGCTGCATTCGTTTTTGTTTTTTTTAGGATTGTTCCCCAACTTGTTGCTGGGCAGATTAAACAGCAAAACACAAAATGCGTCAAAAACACAACAAAAACGCACTACGTGCTTTTCTGCAGCGTCTCCATTGAAGTCTATAGAACAAAAAACGCAACGTTTTGCGTTTAAAAAAGTCCCTGGCCCTTTCCAAAAAACGCACCGGGTGAAAAACGCGGAGATGGGAACCTGTTAGAAAATCTCTGGTCCCGGGAACCAATCCAGCTTCCTGGTATGCAAAAACAGCGTGATGACGTTAGAACTCAGACTCCACCCGGGTACTTCTGTGCAGTGATCTCCAAACTGCAGCCTGAGGCCCGAATGCAGCCCTTTGCTTGCTTTTATCTGTCCCCATTGTCAGCAACAGTGGGGCATAGTTCCTGCCACTGACACCAACAGTCCTCTCACTGACACCATTGATGGGGTAATATTCCTTCATATATTCCTTCCAACAACGGGGCAGTATTCCTCCCACTGACACCAACAATGGGGCAGTATTCCTCCCACTGACACCAACAATGGGGCAGTATTCCTTACACTGACAACAAAAATGGGGCACTATTCCTCTTACTGACACCAATGATGGAGCTCTATTCCTCCCACTGACACCAATGATGGGGCACTATTCCTCCCGCTGATACCAACAATGGGGCAGTATTCCTTACACTGACAACAACAATGGGGCACTATTACTCCCACTGACACCAATGATGGGGCACTATTCCTACCACTGAAACCAATGATGGGGCACTATTCCTCTTACTGACACCAATGATGGGGCACTATTCCTACCACTGACACCAATGATTGGGCACTATTCCTCCCAGTGACGCCAATAATGGGGCACTATTCCTTCCACTGATACCAATGATGGGTCACTATTCCTCCCACTGACACCAATGATGGGGCACTATTCCACTGACACCAATGATGGGGCACTATTCCTCCCACTGATACCAATGATGGGGCACTATTCCTGCCACTGACACCAATGATGGGGCACTATTCCTCCCACTGATACCAATGATGGGGCACTATTCCTCCCACGGATACCAATGATGGGATACTATTCCTCCCACTGATACCAATGATGGGACACTATTCCTCCCACTGACACCAATGATGGGGAACTATTCCTCCCACTGACACCAATGATGGGGCACTATTCCTCCCACTGATACCAATGATGGGGCACTATTCCTCCCACTGATACCAATGATGGGGCACTATTCCCCCCACTGATAGCAATGATGGGGCACTATTCCTCCCACTGATACCAATGATGGGGCACTATTCCTCCCACTGACACCAATGATGGGGCACTATTCCCCCCACTGATAGCAATGATGGGGCACTATTCCTCCCACTGATACCAATGACGGGGCACTATTCCTCCCACTGATACCAATGATGGGGCACTATTCCTCCCACTGATACCAATGATGGGACACTATTCCTCCCACTGATACCAATGACGGGGCACTATTCCTCCCACTGATACCAATGATGGGGCACTATTCCTCCACTGATGGGGCACTATTCCTCCCACTGACACCAATGATGGGGCACTATTCCTCCACTGATACCTATGATGAGCCACTATTCCTCCCACTGATTCCAATGATGGGGCACTATTCCTCCCACTGACACCAATGATGGGGCACTATTCCTCCCACTGACACTGACATTTTCATTTCCTACTGGCCACAGACTGGCCCCCTAAATTTTAAAAATTTGTTTAGAAAATTTGGAGACCTCTGCTTCTGTGCATTGGCATTCACTTGTATGGCAGGCTGTATGCTCCCTAGGACCTATTTTCAGGCTCTCATTGTCCATGGTTTAAAACCATGAAATACTTTATTTTTATGCACACACATACACTATATTGCCAAAAACGTATTGACCCAATCATGTGATTCAGGTGTTCCAATCCCCTCCATGGACACAGGTGTATACAATCCATCCCCTAGGCATGCAGACTGCTTCTACAAACATTGGTGAAAGAATGGGTCGCTCTCAGGAGCTCAGTGACTCCAAGCGTGGTCCCGTGATAGGTTGTCACCTGTGCAATAAGTCCATCCGTGACATTTCCTGGCTACTAAATATTCCACGCTCAACTGTTAGTGGGATTATAACAAAGTGGAAGCAACTGGGAACAACAGCAACTCAGCCACCAAGTGGTAGGACACATAAAATGGGTTTCCATGGCCGAGCAGCTGCATCCAAGCCTTACATCACCAAGTGCAATGCAAAGCGTCAGATGCAGTGGCGTAAAGCACGCCACCACTGGACTCTAGAGCCGTGAATATGTGTTCTCTGGAGTGACCAATCACGCTTCTCTGTCTGGCAATCCAATGGACATGTCTGGGTTTGGCGGTTACCAGAATGGTACTTGTCTGACTGCATTGTGCCAAGTGTAAAGTTTGGTGGAGGGGGGATTATGGTGTGGGGTTGTTCTTCAGGGGTTGGGCTTGGCCCCCTAGTTCCAGTGAATAGAACTCTTCAGCATACCAAGACATTTTGGATAATTTCATGCTCCCAACTTTGTGGGAAGAGTTTGGGGATGGACCCTTCCTTTTCCAACATGACTGCGCACCAGTGCACAAAGCAAGGTCCATAAAGACATGGAGGAGCCAGTTTGGGGTGGAGGAACTTGACTGTCCTGCACAGAGTCCTGACCTCAACCCCATAGAACACCTTTGGGATGAATTAGAGCGGAGACTGCGTGCCAGGCCTCCTCCCCCGACATCAGTGCCTGACCTCACAAATGTGCTTCTGGAAGAATGGTCCAACCTTCCCATAGACACCCTCCTAAACCTTGTGGACGGCCTTCCCAGAAGAGTTGAAGCTGTTATAGCTGCAAAGGGCGGGGCCAACTCAATATTGAACCCTACGGACTAAGACTGGGATGCCATGAAAGTTCATGTGCGCGGAAAGGCCGGCCGACCAATACGTTGGGCAATATAGTGTAGACCCAAATGAGCCTTTAGTACTGGTTCACACCCATGCAGGGGTGGACTGACAATTCATGGGGCCCTTGGGCAATAGGGGATCATGGGGCCCCTGTGTCCTTGCCCAAACTCAAAAAAGCCTATGAAAAAGGTACCAGGGGCATCTCATGGGGCCCCCTACTGACCCCGGGCCCTCGGGCAGTGCCCAAGTTTCTAAATGGTCAGTCCACCCATGCACCCGTGCATTGTCCTTTTTGTCTGTTTTGCAGTGCGTTTTTGCTATGTTTTGCGGTGGGGTTTTTAGTTTTTTTTTTTTTGTCGTTAAAGTGGAATTTTTTTTGTTGCTGGGCAGAATAAAAAAAGCATTACATGCATTTCAGTGGCATTTCCATTGAACTGTATTTTTAAAAAAGTCCCTGACCCTTTCCAAAAACGCAGGAGCTCAAAAAAGCATAAATATGAACACGTTCCATAGGAAAACATGTTAAATGGACTGTAGCGTGTTTCTGCAAAATGCAAAAAGCACTCAAAAAAGCATTGGTGTGAACCAGGCCTTAAAGCTTAGAAGCCTTGCAGCCAAGGCAGGTGAAGGTGAACGGAGCAGTGCTATTACTATGAAGCAGCAAATGTATGTGTGTGTGTATGTATATATATATATGTGTGTGTGTATATGTGTATATGTATATATATATATATATATATATATATATATATATATACATACATACATACACAAAAATGTCTCTCCTAAATGTATAACAATGTAACAAAAATAAATGATTGCTCCTCAGAGGTGTGGAAGAAAGCCGTTATCCATCTGGCCCACAAGTGGACTTTGCGAGAAGAGAATTGTCTGGATTAGCCGATAACACCTTCTCAGAACCAAGGTAACAGAAGGACGACTTCTCTCCATACGTCGAGTGAATGGGGCCGCTCTGCAAGCTCCATGCAAGCCCATGCAGTGTATTGGTTGTGGCATGCTAGTGTGGGATTCAAGGGGTTAAAGCAGACAGAGGCGATACAACTCATCCTCGCTGCCTGCCAAGTGCTCTTAGAAAAGTGATCTTCAGAGAGGAAAGCTTTTGTAAATGAGCCCTTAGGGCTAAATGATGCCGTATTGGTATATTTGTATTCTAGCTCATACATGCAATGGATAAACACTGCTATGTCATTCTGTGATGTGTATGCTCTGTGCTGTACATGTTGTGTGCTGTGTATGCTCTGTGCTGTACATGTTGTGTGCTGTGTATGCTCTGTGCTGTGCACATTCTGTGCTGTGTATGGTCTCTGTTGTACACATTCTGTGCTCCGTGTTGTACACTTTCTGTACTGTGCATTTTCTGTGCTATGTATGCTCTGTGCTGTACACATTCTGTGCTCTGTGCTGTAAACTTTCTGTGCTGTACACCTGTGAGGTGTATGCTGTGTGCTGTACACCTTGTGTACTGTGTATGCTCTGTGCTGTACACCTTGTGTACTGTGTATGCTCTGTGCTGTACACCTTCTGTGCTCTGTGCTGCACACCTTCTGTGCTCTGTGCTGCACACCTTCTGTGTTGTGTATGCTCTGTGCTGTACACCTTCTGTGCTCTGTGCTGTACACCTTCTGTGCTCTGTGCTGTACACCTTCTGTGCTCTGTGCTGTACACCTTCTGTGCTCTGTGCTGTACACCTTCTGTGCTGTGTATGCTCTGTGCTGTATATGCTCTGTGCTGTGTATGCTCTGTGCTGTACACCTTCTGTGCTGTGTATGCTCTGTGCTGTATATGCTCTGTGCTGTGTATGCTCTGTGCTGTACACCTTCTGTGCTGTGTATGCTCTGTGCTGTGTATGCTCTGTGCTGTATATGCTCTGTGCTGTGTATGCTCTGTGCTGTATATGCTCTGTGCTGTGTATGCTCTGTGCTGTGTATGCTCTGTTCTGTACACCTTCTGTGATGTACACTGCATGCTCTGTGCTGTGTATGCTCTGTGCTGTGTATGCTCTGTGCTGTGTATGCTCTGTGCTGTGTATGCTCTGTGCTGTACGCCTTCTGTGATGTACACTGCATGCTCTGTGCTGTACACGTTGTTTGCTGTGTGTTCCCTGCAGTGTGTTGCGCTTCTCCACACTGGGACAAGGCAGTCCGCAACTATCAGGAATGGACAGGCATGACAGCAATTAGCTGATCTGTGGGCACTGGATCGGAGGTGACAAGGCGCAGAAAGGTGTCGGGACTATTTTGGGAGGAAGCGCTCAGTGAATGACCTCCCGGGAAGTGCTAATTGAAATATGTGAACTTGTTTTAATGAAAATTAAGTTTTAATAAAAAGACTCGGAGACCAAAGTCCACGGCGGCTGAACATGTTCACGTCATTTCCAGCAGTACTTTGCTGCTCTGATATTCCACCCTAGACCGTCATGTACGAAACCTTGCTGTACCGGAAATAGCTACCTTCAGCCCGGGTTCACACTGATGCGGTGCGGCATATCGCATGTGATTCGCACTGGAACCGCACCGCATTCCTCTGCAAGTCACATGTAAATTCTGTGCTGTGCGATTTGAGCCACACATTTTGTATGGCTCAAATCGTAACACATCCGCACCAAGAAGGTGCAGGACCCTTTTATTGGTTCACACTAGAATCGGATCGCACGGGTATTCACACCTATGTGATCCGATTCTGCACATCGCATCACGTTTTGTGGACCGATTTCGGGGTGTTGTTAACTTAACAGACACACCCGCAGTGGTTCGCATGAACGGGGTGCAATTCTGTTGCGGTGTGGAATTTTCACAGAAAACGCTGAAAATTCTGCACTGCATCAGTGTGAACCCGGGCTAAATGAACTGCAATGCTGGATGTTTCAGGCACTGGGGGATGATAGAGATTTGGTCACTTAGCAGCTTTTTTTAAATCCTTTATGGATCCCAGTGAATGATCCAATGACGATCCAGGATATGTCTCCCCGCAACCATTACATGGCTGAGCAAGGGAGTCTTAGCGTCACCATACACATTACAATCTGACCGTACAATCTTTGTACAATGAGCTTTAGATCTACCAAAACTATGCACCTGTCTAATCTATCTGATCAGTTTTCAGATCCTCGCTGTGCTTGGTGGGGGGGGGGGGGGGGTCAGCACAATTTTAGTTATTGGTGGAGAAGATAAGGCTGCGTTCCCAGCACAGCCAGAAAACTGAACACGCTGTGCTATCATGCCTAGTGTAGTCAGTTTTTAACCTCCCTGGCGGTATTCCCGAGTGTAGCTCGGGGTAAAGTTTCAGTACCAAAAGCGGTAACCCCGAGCTACACTCGGGAACACACTGCAGCGCTGCTCTGGGATCTCTTCTTCACTTACCTTTTCCTGCGCTCCCATGATGTCCCTCCTGCAGTGTCCCCAGCAATGTCCTCCGACCGATGCCGGCATCTGTCATATGGGTTCCATCCCCTGCGACGTCAGGATGTACGGGAGATGGAACCAGAGGGAAATTTGAAAATGACAAAAAGTGACTAAAGTGACTAAAATCACACAGTATAACATTCCTGTATCAACCCATTTCACATACATTTTGTCCCGAGTGCTTTGTCCGGCGCCCTGCCTGCATTTTTACTGTTCTTTCTGCCTGGAAACTGAGAAACGTCCATGGCGTCCAAAAAGCGTCCCTTTAGGTCAAAAGCGGTTTTAGACCGGCTAGAGAACAGCGATAGTAAATCAGAACCACTTGCAGAATTGAGTGATAATGATTAGTGGAGGAAATTCCTCATCAGACACTGAAAACGATTCTGCGACTTTGCTCAGTGATGTGCGAACTTGGCGCTATATTTCGAATTTCAGTGTTTTTGGTTTGATTATATTATTGAATTAAATTTATTATTATTATATTATTATTTTTTATGATTATTTATTAAATTATAATTTATGATTTCGTGTTTCAAGTTTTATTCTACCCGGGATGTTTACTAGACTCTTGTTCGGACAGATTTCAGTGAGTTATTCCTAAAAATTACAGCCTACAATAAAAAAAACTACATATTTCCATGCAAAAAAAAGTACCGCTTTGAGCACAGAAATATGGGCATAATCAGACCGCTAGGGAGGTTACTAGGAAAGCAGAGGGACTGGCAGGAACACCAGGGATATCACACAAACAGGGGCGGACTGACCATTCGAGCACTCAGGCACTGCCTGAGGGCCCGGGGTCAGTAGGGGCCCCATGAAATGCCTCTGGTACCTTTTTTATATGCTTTTTTGAGTGTGGGCAAGGATACAGGGGCCCCATGATCCCCTATTGCCCGGGGGCCCCATGAGTTGTCAGTCTGCCCCTGCACACAAAGGAAACAATACAAAGAGAACAGGAGACTTTTACATACAAGTACATGGTACAGCAGGCACAGATCAGGAATATGAAATGGGGAAACATAATAATTAACCGCATGCCCTCCAGAGGATTTCCCTCCCTTCCTGACCAGGCCATTTTTTGCGATACAGCGCTGCATTGCTGTAACTGACAATTGCGCAGTCATGCACCCAAATGAAATGTATGCCCTTTTTTTCCCCACAAATAGAACTTTCTTTCTGTGGTATTTGATCGCCTCTGTGTTTGTTGTTTTTTTTTGCGTTATAAACAAAAAAACCTGACAATTGTGAAAAAAATATTTGTAACTTTTTGCTATTAAACATATCCAGTAAAAAAAAATGTCAAAAATGAAATTTCATCATAAATTTATGCCAAAATGTCTTTGCTAAAAATAAATCCCAATACGTGTAAATCGGTTTACGTGAAAGTTATAGCTTTTAAAAATGGCGGTATATATACTGGATTTTTTTTTTATGCTAGTAATGGCGACGATCAGCGACTTATAGTGGGACTGCGGCGGGCATTCTGACACTGGGGGGGGGAACTGACTAACTACCACTGACATCCCCAGTGACACTAATACAGTGATCAGTGCTAATAAAAAGCACTGACACTGTACTAATGGCACTGGGCAGGAAGGGGTTAACCGCTTCCCGACCGCCCTATAGCAGAACTACTGCTACAGAGTGGCAGGGCTGCGCAGAATCACGTGTGTGTGTGTGTGTATGTATATATATATATATGTGTGTGTGTGTGTATATATATATATATAAATGTGTGTGTGTATATATATATATATATGTGTGTGTGTGTGTATATATATATGTGTGTGTGTGTGTGATTTTGTATTTCCGCCATTGGCCGCTACAGCTGCCGATCACCAGGTCCCGGCCAGAGATTCCCCACCGGCACCCAGCGATTGCCGAGTATCACTGAAGGGGGAGAGGTCTGTATGTACTTATTGGAGACTGCGGCGGGCATTCTGACACTGGGGGGTGGAACTGACTAACTACCGCTGACATCCCCAGTGACACCAATACAGTGATCAGTGCTAATGAAAAGCACTGACACTGTACTAATGATACTGGGCAGGAAGGGGGTTAACATCTGGGGGTGATCAAAGGGTTAACTGTATGCGTTTTACTATCTGCTGTGTTTTACTAGGGAGGCATGCTATGCAGAGCCATACAAAGCAGTGTGCTGGAGCTGACGGGAGAGATCTGTAGTGTTTACATACAGACCTCTCCCCCATCAGTGATAGTCGTCGATCGCCGGGTGCCGGTGGGGAGTCTTCGGCAGGGACCCGGTGATTGACAGATGTAGCCGCCAGTGGCAGCATGGATAGGCGTGTGCCTCCTAAACAGAAGTACAAAACTACATATATATATATATATATATATATATACACACACGTGATTTTGCACAGCCCTGCTGCCCTGTAGCAGTATTTGTGCTATAGGGCAGCGGGGATGCAAGCCGTTGCTCTTTGCTAGGATATACAGTATATTATATATATATTATATATATATATATATATATATATATATATATATATATATATAAAATGTAACAATTCCTGTGTTAGTAGCTGTAACCTGTATAAGATATATGAGCACTTATTAATCAATACTCATCATTTTATTACCAGGTCGGACAATCAGGCTCTGAATCAGGACGCACAAAACCAGCTTTCTTTTGCCATCTTGAATCTGCTCAGTAGGATGCCCCTTCAGTCACCGCAGCTGCCCAATACACAGGTACCTGGATAGCAAAAGACACACATGGGGGTTGATTTACTAAAACAGGGGAGTGTAAAATCTCGCTCAGCTGTGCAGGGTAACCAATCTGCTTTGACAATGGGTGTCTGGTCGCACCGCTGCGATTTCAGGTGAGATTTCTGAAGACTTTATTGCAACTTGTGAATATTTTCAACAATTTCTTGGGATTTGCTTTGCGATTTCCACTATATTCTATGTAAGCAAAATTGCAATAAACTGCAGAAAAAGTCATGCAAGAACTACTTTACAAATCGCGCCGCAGCTAATCGCACAGGTTGAGACGCTGACTCGCGTTCATTAGATGCGATTTCAGGTGCAATTTCAATTCACAAATCACATCTGAAATTGCATTGGTATGACCGAGCACTTAGTCACCTTGCTGGCTCCTCCTGGTTCAGCGGGGGTGGGCCTCTCGATGATGCGGCGATACGCCTGTCCTCTCCTCCTTTTCTTTATGGAAGGGGGCAGTGTACACACCATCCTGCTGGCTTTCAGCTGCTGTAGAGAGAGCCATACGGGGGATCAGTTCCAGTAATTGTCCCCCTCTGCCGCACCTATAACCCTCCCTGTCCACCATACGTTTCTTCCTGTTGCCCAATACCCCCTGTGTGCCCTCACCCTGAAATGCTGCGGCTTCCCTCCTCTCCTTCCCACCAACAGCTGCAAGCACACAATAGATTCCTTTAGATTGGAGAGTGGGGGACGGGTTCAATAAATATGTCACATTTACCAGCCCCTTTCTTTCCTGAATGAATCCAATGAGTGATTGGTAGTGATCATTCACTGTGTTCATACATAACTGAAGCATAGTACACAGTGGGGGTTTTTTTTTTTGGGGGGGGGGCTGTCAGGTCAGCTGTATGGGGCCCTGTGGTTTCTAACAGCGACCTTGGCCCCAGATGTTAACCCCTTCCTGCCCAGTGCCATTAGTACGTTTAGTACAGTGTCAGTGCTTTTTATTAGCACTGATCACTGTATCAGTGTCACTGAGGTTGTCAGTGGCAGTTAGTCAGTTCCCACCCAGTGTCAGAATTCCTGCCGCTATAAGTCGCTGATCGCCGCCATTACTAGTATATATAAAAACAAATCCCAGTGTAAACATACCGCCATTTGTAGACGCTATAACGTTCATGTAAGCCAATTAATTTACACGTATTGGGATTTTGTTTTTAGCAAAGACATGGAGCAGAATACATTTTGGTTTAAATTTATAACGAAATTAGATTTTTTTACATTTTTTTTTTCACTGGATATGTTTTATAGCAGTCACAAATGTAGTTTTTTTCACAAATGTCATTTTTTTTTTTTATAGCACAAAAAAAAAACAACACAGCGGTGATCAAATACCTCTGAAAGTCGCTGATTGCCACCATTACTAGTAGAAAAAAAAATCCCAGTGTGTATATATATATTTGTAGATGCTATAACTTTCACGTAAACCAATTAATTTACATGTATTGGGATTTTTTTTTAGCAAAGACATGTCGCAGAATACATTTTGGCCAAAATTTATGACGAAATTTGATTTTTTACATTTTTTTTACTGGATATGTTTTATAGCAAAAAGTTACAAATATTGTTTTTTTTTTCACAAATGTCAGTTTTTTTTGTTTATAGCACAAAAAAAAAACCAACGCAGAGGTGATCAAATACCTCTGAATGTCGCTGATTGCCACCATTACTAGTATAAACAAAAAAAAATTCCCAGTATATACAGCAATTTGTAGACCAATTAATTTACACATATTGGGTTTTTTTTTTTAGCAGACATGTCGCAGAATACATTTTGGCCTAAATTTATGCCGAAATTTGATTTTTTAAACTTTTTCACTAAACATGTTTAATAGCAAAAAGACAAAAATATACCTCTGAAAGTCGCTGATCACCACCATTACTAGTATAAAAAAAAATCCCAGTATAAATATTGTTTTTTTTTTTTTTAAATTGTCGGTCTTTTTTTGTTTATAGTGGAAAATAAATAAATAAAAACCACAGGGGAGATCAAATACCACCGAAAAAAGAGCTCCATTTGCTGATCGCCACCGTTACAAGTAAAAAGAACAAAAAATCCCAGTATCTATACCGCCATTTGTAAATGCTATAGCTTTCTCGCAAACAAATTAATTTACACGTATTGGGATTGTTTTTTAGCAAAGACATGAAACCGAATACATTTTGGCCTAAATTTCAGCCAAGATCGCCACCATTACTAGTATGAAAATTATTAAAAATCCTAGTATATTGTTTGTTTGTTTTTTTTTAAATTGTCGGCCTTTTTTCGTTTATAGCGAAAAAAAAAAAACCGCAGAGGCGATCAAATACCACCGAAAGAAAGCTCCATTTGCTGATCGCCACCATTACTAGTAAAAAGAAACATAAATCCCAGTATCTATACCGCCATTTGTAAATGCTATAGCTTTCCCACAACCAATTAATTTGCACGTATTGGGATTTTTTTTTAGCAAAGACATGTCGCAGAATACATTTTGGTCTAAATTTCTGACAAAATCTGATTTTTTACATTTTTTTCACTAAACATGTTTAATAGCAAAAAGACAAAAATATACCTCTGAAAGTCGCTGATCGCCACCATTACTAGAATAAAAAAAAAAAATCCCAATATAAATATTTTTTTTTAAATTGTCGGTCTTTTTTTTGTTTATAGCGGAAAATAAATAAATAAAACCCACAGGGGAGATCAAATACCACGGAAAGAAAGCTCCATTTGCTGATCGCCACCATTACTAGTAAAAAGAACTAAAAATCCCAGTATCTATACCACCATTTGTAAATGCTATAGCTTTCCCGCAACCAATTAATTTACATTTATTGGGATTTTTTTTAGCAAAGACATGGAGCCAGGGGCGGATTGACCATTTGGAAACTTGGGCACTGCCCGAGGGCCCGGGGTCAGTAGGGGGCCCCATGAGATGCCCCTGGTACCTTTTTCATAGGCTTTTTTGAGTTTGGGCAAGGACACAGGGGCCCCATGATTCCCTATTGCCCGGGGGCCCCATGAGTTGTCAGTCCGCCCTTGCATGGAGCAGAATACATTTTGTCCTAAATTTCTGACAAAATCTGATTTTTTAAATTTTTTTCACTAAACATGTTTAATAGCAAAAAGACATAAATATACCTCTGAAAGCCGCTGATCATCACCAGTACTAATGTAAAAAAAAATCCCTAGCTTTCCCGCAAACCAATTAATTTACAAGTATTGGTATTTTTTTTTTTTAGCTAAGACATGTCGCAGAATACATTTTGGCCTAAATTTCTGGCAAAATTAGATTTTTTTAAACTTTTTTTTTTTTTTTAGTGCAAAAAATAAAAACCGCCCGAAAGAAAGCTCCATTTGTGGAGAAAAAAAGGACATAAATTTAATTTGGGTGCAACTCTGCATGACCGCGCAATTGTCAGGTGATCAAATACCTCTGAAAGTCGCTGATCGCCACCATTGCTAGTAGAAAAAAAAATCTCAGTGTGTATATATATATTTGTAGACGCTATAACTTTCACGTAAACCAATTAATTTACATGTATTGGGATTTTTTTTTAGCAAAGACATGTCGCAGAATACATTTCGGCCCAAATTTATGACAAAATTAGATTTTTTACATTTTTTTTACTGGATATGTTTTATAGCAAAAAGTTACAAATATTGTTTTTTTTTTCACAAATGTCAGTTTTTTTTGTTTATAGCGCAAAAAAAAAAACCAACGCAGAGGTGATCAAATACCTCTGAATGTCGCTGATTGCCACCATTACTAGTATAAAAAAAAAAAATTCTCAGTATATACATCAATTTGTAGACCAATTAATTTACACATATTGGGATTTTTTTATTAGCAAAGACATGTCGCAGAATACATTTTGGCCTAAATTTCTGCCAAAATTAGATTTTTTTAAACTTTTTTTTTTTTTTCAGTGCAAAAAATAAAAACCGCCCCGAAAGAAAGCTCTATTTGTGGAGAAAAAAAGGACATAAATTTCATTTGGGTGTAGCGCTGCATGACCGTTGCGCAATTGTCAGTTAAATGGCCTGGTTAGGAAGGGGGGGGGGGTAAATCCTCCGGAGGGCGAGTACACCGGCAGACAATTTCCGCAAACAAAAGCCTATTGTCTGCATACGTCTAAGCATGCATCTCTCTGCGACTGTCTGCCCTGCCATGGAAAAATCCCCCTTTACACAGCAAGTAATGAGATTATTTTGTGACAAGTATGTCCGGGAAGCAGATAATGAATTAAGACGATAATCCGTCAGGCAGCTACATCCCCTCCACCCTCCCGGACACGTGTCTTCTGCAGCCTGTTACTGCAAGGCAGAAGGATTAGAAGCAGAGGATTCTGGGAATGCATGCATGTGTGCCGCTGCCAGCGGAGTGTATGAACGATGAATTTATATTTGGTATATGATGTCAGAACATGTGACAGACACATGCTTCTATCCCAGACGATTCTGAATGGCCGTATACAGAACGATGGAGGAGGCTGTCAGCTGCACACGGGGCACAGCGGAATTAGCTGAAAGGAAAGTCATATTTATAGCAGGGAGAATAGATAGAAGATTGGACAGCTTGCAGAGATGCCTATTATAGATACGAGGCATACAAATAACAAACACTCCCCTGGGAATGGGATTTTTTTAGGCAATATAAAGACAGTTTTTTTTAAAATATCAATTAAAAATAACTTTTATTAAATAATATTTAAAAGATAACACATAATTTCCACATATCAGTCAACTGTTACAGGTAGCTGATGTGCAACATTGTATCATGCAAGCAGAGACTCTAGACTGAGTACCCAACGCGTTTCGGAGGCAGTGCTCCTTCTTCAGGGATAATGGGATTTTTTTTTAGGCAATATAATGACAACATTTTTCTTAAACAATTAAAAATAATTTTTATTACATAATATTTAAAAGATAACATATAATAATTTCCACATATCAGTCAACTGTTACAGGAAGCTGATGTGCAACATTGTATCATGCAAGCAGACACTCTAGACCGAGTAACCGACACGTTTCGGAGGCAACGTTCCTTCAGGGATAATGGGATTTTTTTAGGCAATATAATGACAAAGTTTTTCTTAAACAATTAAAAATAATTTTTATTAAATAATATTTAAAAGATAACACAGAATTTCCACATATCAGTCAATTGTTACAGGAAGCTGATGTGCAACATTGTATCATGCAAGCAGAGACTCTAAACCGAGTACCCGACGTGTTTCGGAGGCAATGCTTCTTCTTCAGGGGTAAAGGGAATTTTTTAGGCAATATAAGGACAATGTTTTTCTTAAACAACCTTTATTACATAATATGTGGAATTTATTATGTGTTATCTTTTAAATATTATGTAATAAAAGTTATTTTAATTGTTTAAGAAAAACGTTGTCCTTATATTGCCTAAAAAATCCCATTACCCCTGAAGGAGTGTTGCCTCCGAAACGCGTTGATTACTCGGTCTAGAGTCTCTGCATGATAGAATGTTGCACATCAGCTTCCTGTAACAATTGACTGATGTGGAAATTATTATGTGTTATCTTTTAAATATCAGTCAATTGTTACAGGAAGCTGATGTGCAACATTGTATCATGCAAGCAAAGACTCTAGACCAAGTAACCAACGCATTTCGGAGGCAACGCTCCTTCTTCAGGGGTAATGGGATTTTTTTAGACAATATAAGGACAAAGTTTTTCTTAAAACAATTAAAAATAACTTTTATTTCATAATATTTAAAAGATAACACATAATTTCCAAATATCAGTCAACTGTTACAGGTAGCTGATGTACAACATTGTATCATGCAAGCAGAGACTCTAGACCGAGTACCCGACGTGTTTCGGAGGCAACGCTCCGTCTTCAGGGGTAATGGGATTTTTTTAGGCAATATAAGGACAAAGTTTTTCTTAAACAACCTTTATTACATAATATGTGGAATTTATTATGTGTTATCTTTTAAATATTATGTAATAAAAGTTATTTTAATTGTTTAAGAAAAACTTTGTCCTTATATTGCCTAAAAAATCCCATTACCCCTGAAGGAGTGTTGCCTCCGAAACGCGTTGATTACTCGGTCTAGAGTCTCTGCATGATAGAATGTTGTACATCAGCTTCTTGTAACAATTGACTGATGTGGAAATTATGTGTTATCTTTTATATATTATGTAATAAAAGTTGTTTTTTAAGAAAAACTTTGTCTTTATATTGCCTAAAAAATCCCATTACCCCTGAAGGAGCGTTACCTCTGAAACGCGTCGGTTAGTCGGTCTAGAGTCTCTGCTTGCATGATACAATGTTGCACATCAGCTACCTGTAACAATTGACTGATTATGTGGAAATAATTATATGTTATCTTTTAAATATCAGTCAATTCCTCTCACTGATACAAATGATGGGGCACTTTTCCTCCCACTGATACCAATGATGGGGCACTATTCCTCCCACTAATACCAATGATGGGACACTATTCCTCCCACTGATACCAATGATGGGGCACTATTCCTCCCACTAATACCAATGATGGGACACTATTCCTCCCACTGATACCAATGATGGGGCGCTATTCCTCCCACTGACACCAATGATGGGGCGCTATTCTTCCCACTGATACTAATGATGGGGCACTATTCCTCCCACTGACACCAATGATGGGGCACTATTCCTCCAACTGATACCAATGATGGGGCACTATTCCTCCCACTGATACCAATGATGGGGCACTATTCCTCCCACTGACACCAATGATGGGTCACTATTCCTCCCACTGACACCAATGATGGGGCACTATTCCTTCCACTGATACCAATGATGGGGCACTATTCCTCCCACTGACACCAATGATGGGGCACTATTTCTCCCACTGATACCAATGATGGGGCACTATTCCTGCCACTGACACCAATGATGGGGCACTATTCCTCCCACTGACACCAATGATGGGGCACTATTCCTCCCACTGATACCAATGATGGGGCACTATTCCTCCCACTGATACCAATGATGGGGCACTATTCCTCCCACTGATACCAATGATGGGGCACTATTCCTCCCACTGACACCAATGATGGGGCACTATTCCTCCCACTGACACCAATGATGGGGCACTATTCCTCCCACTGACACCAATGATGGGGTACTATTCCTCCCACTGATACCAATGATGGGGCACTATTCCTCAACTAATACCAATGATGGGGCACTATTCCTCCCACTGATACCAATGATGGGGCACTATTCCTCCCACTGATACTGATGATTTTTTTTTAAAAAATTAAACGTACCTATGTGTCTAGGCCTGCTGGTCATTCTGACATTTTCACTGAATGCAACCTCTGCCTGTGCACTTTCTCATTATGTGCTTGTTCTGTAGACCTTAAAGTGTTACTAAACCCCCAACAGTACAATCAGTCTGTAGATGCAGTAAAGCATGCTTGTTATACTCACTGTGGAACCTAAGGGGTTAATGCTTGACATTGTGTAAAAAGGCTGTTTGATCCTGACTTCTCTGCCCCTCCTCTTGTTGAAATGACCACCTGATACAGACTGAACCTGTGGTCACATGCACATGCTCAGTTTGGTGTGTATTGCTAGAGAGTTTTTTTTTTTTCTTGGGACAGTGCATGTGATCAGCATAGGGCCAATCAGCACTGCCCAGAGTTCAGGGGTTCGGCATACTCATAGAGCAGAAAGAAAACTCTTCCTACAAGCTTTAACCAATGCTCTGCTGATAGAAGTCACAAGACTGCTATATACTGCTGATGGGAAAAGGTATTTAGTAGTTTATATTTACTAATGTAATTGCATTTCCATGTTGTGTGTACTGTGGGAGACCAGATATAGTGAATGCAGGGTCCGGGGAGACCAGATATAGTGAATGCAGGATCCGGGCAGAGCGGATATAGTGAATGCAGGGTCCGGGGAGACCAGATATAGTGAATGCAGGGTCCGGGGAGAGCGGATATAGTGAATGCAGGGTCCGGGGAGAGCGGATATAGTGAATGCAGGGTCCGGGGAGACCTGATATAGTGAATGCAGGGTCCGGGGAGAGCGGATATAGTGAATGCAGGGTCCGGGGAGACCTGATATAGTGAATGCAGGATCCGGGCAGAGCGGATATAGTGAATGCAGGGTCTGGAGAGACCGGATATAGTGAATGCAGGGTCTGGGGAGACCAGATATAGTGAATGCAGGGTTCGGGGAGACCAGATATAATGAATGCAGGGTCCGGGGAGACCACATATAGTGAATGTAGGGTCCGGGGAGAGTGGATATAGTGAATGCAGGGTCCGGGGAGAGCAGATATAGTGAATGCAGGGTCCGGGGAGAGCGGATATAGTGAATGCAGGGTCCGGGGAGACCTGATATAGTGAATGCAGGATCCGGGCAGAGCGGATATAGTGAATGCAGGGTCTGGAGAGACCGGATATAGTGAATGCAGGGTCCGGGGAGACCAGATATAGTGAATGCAGGGTCCGGGGAGACCAGATATAATGAATGCAGGGTCCGGGGAGACCACATATAGTGAATGTAGGGTCCGGGAGAGCGGATATAGTGAATGCAGGGTCTGGGGAGACCAGATATAGTGAATGCAGGGTCCGGGGAGACCACATATAGTGAATGCAGGGTCCGGGAGAGCGGATATAGTGAATGCAGCGTCCGGGAAGACCGGATATAGTGAATGCGGGGTCTGGGAAGACTGGATATAGTGAATGCGGGGTCTGGTAAAACCGGATATAGTGAATACAGGGTCCGGAAAGACTGGATATAGTGAATGCAGGGTCTGGTAAGACCGGATATAGTGAATGCAAGGTCCAGGGAGACCAGATGTAGTGAATGCAGGGTCTGGGGAGACCAGATATAGTGAATGCAGGGTCTGGGGAGATCAGATATAGTGAATGCAGGGTCCGGGGAGAGCGGATATAGTGAATGCAGGGTCCGGGGAGACCGGATATAGTGAATGCAGGGTCCGGGGAGACCACATATAGTGAATGCAGGGTCTGGGGAGACCACATATAGTGAATGCAGGGTCTGGGGAGAGTGGATATAGTGAATGCAGGGTCCAGGGAGAGTGGATATAGTGAATGCAGGGTCCAGGGAGAGTGGATATAGTGAATGCAGGGTCCGGGAAGACTGGACATAGTGAATGCAGGGTCCGGTGAGAGCGGATATAGTGAATGCAGGGTCCGGGGAGACCAGATATAGTGAATGCAGGGTCCGGGGAGACCAGATATAGTGAATGCAGGGTCCGGGGAGACCGGATATAGTGAATGCAGGGTCCGGGGAGACAGGATATAGTGAATGCAGGGTCCGGGAAGACTGGATATAGTGAATGCAGGGTCCGGGGAGAGCGGATATAGTGAATGCAGGGTCCGGGGAGACCGGATATAGTGAATGCAGGGTCCTGGGTTTAGTAACACTTTAAAGTGGAACTGCACTGCATCTGAGCACCACAAACCAAAAATGAAATTTCATTCATTGTTAAAATTCAACGCAAACTCCCCATCCGTCCATGTCTCCATGCTTTATTTTGCTGAGAAATCATTTTGAAAAACACCCCCCTAGCATTTTTGGCAGTGGCCATATTGAGTAAGGGCAGATGATTCATGTAGCATTTACTGCCCTTAGCTCAGACACTGGCTGAGCTGAGAACCCTCCCTCTCCTCCTGAAGACTGTTGGGATGTATGACATCATTTGCCTAGGCAGGAAACCAGGAAGTAACTGAAGAAATGTAAAAAACAAAGTTTTAAACTAGTAAATATGATATACTTTCCTATCAGTTTACTAATGCTAGCAGCATAAAGATTAAAAATAGTCATTGTTGATTGAGAGGGTGACTTTTCATTTTAAGTAGCTCAAATGTTTTTCTGGATTACTAGACTTTATTTGCATATTTTTGTGATGTTTATCATTTGTGATCATTTATATTTTGTGATGTACACTTAGTTCATGTTTTTGTCCTATGTAGGATTACTAATGGATCGCGCACAAGCCCGGAAAAAGTCTGCTACAAGCAAAGCCTAGGAATACTCACCGCCAACGACATTGTCTGCACTGATGTACAGGATGTATTGATCCATCAATGGAGTCCCCACCAGAAGACGGAATACATATTTATTTAATTTGCTTTAAATACCCCATAGGCCTGGACATGTGCAATATATATTATAATTTGTTCATGGACTTTGTGGATATAAATAATGGCACATATATATTACAGCAATAAAACCTATCTATGCTACAAACCAATACATAGGCCGTCCTGTTAGTCTTTTTTGTGTATTAACCCCTTCCCTACCGGGCACTTATACCCCATTCCTGCCCAGGCCAATTTTCAGCTTTCAGCGCTGTCGCACTTTGAATGACAATTGCGCGGTCATGCAACACTGTACCCATATGAAATGTGTAGCATTTTTTTCACATAGAGCTTTCTTTTGGTGGTATTTAATCACCACTGGGTTTTTTTATTGTTTGCGCTATAAACGCGAAAAAAGCAAAAAATGTGAAAAAAAAAGTTTTTCTTTGTTTCTATTACAAAATTTTGCAAATGGGTAATTTTTCTCCTGCGCTGATGTGCGTTGATGAGGTGGCAGTGATAGGCAGCATTGATGGGCACTATAGGCAGAACTGATGGGCAGCACTGATGGGCACTGATAGACTGTACTGATGAGGTATCACTGATAGGCTGCACTGATGAGGCGGCACTGGTGGGCATTGACGAGGAGGCACTGATGATGCTTCACTGATATGCAGCAATGACATTCACTGATAGGCAGCACTGACGGGCGACACTGACTGATGGCACTGACAGGTAATTTTTCTCCACTGATGTGTGTTGATGAGGCTGCAGTGATGGGCACTGATAGGCAGCACTGATGGGCACTGATGAGGTGGCAAGGATAGGCAGCACTGATGGGCACTGATAGGCTTCACTGATGAGGTGGCACGGATAGGAAGCACTGATAGGCTGAACTGATGAGGTGGCACTGATGAGGCGGCATTGGTGGGCATTGATGAGGAGGCACTGATGATGCTTCAGTGATATGCAGCAATGACAGTCATTGATGGGCAGCACTGCTGGGCACTGATGGGAGCAACTGCTGGGCAGCACTGATGGGTGGCACTGGTGGGTGGCACTGATGGGCATTGGTGGGTGGAACTGCTGGGCGGCACTGCAGGGCACTGATGATTAGTGCCGATCTGCTCTGTGACAGCGTAAGGAAAGTGCTGTCAATAACCGGCAACTGTATTTACTCTGTGTGATTGGACACAGCTGATCACATGGTAAAAGGCTGCTGTGATTGGCCTTTTATCTCATCACATGATCAGCTGTGGCCATAGGACACAGCGTTCATGGAGATCTCCGGGTGCGCATTCTGGGAGGACATCCTATGACGCCCTCCCAGAACTGGGTAACCGTGCTGTAACCATCATTCGGTTATAGCGCGGTTACCAAGTGGTTAAAAAGGCTTTCCCTTGTCAACATGATTGTACAATTTTATGTTTCCTTCAGTCCTGCAGGGCCACCTTAATGCTTGGACACTGCCCAGGGGGCCAAGGTGCATGGGGGCCCATAACAATATTGTAATACACCATACTTGCCAGCTGTCCCGGATTTGACAGGACAGTCCCGCATTTTATTAAGCTGTCCCAGGATGGCAGAGCCCCAGGCAGCATCCAGGGTTCTGGATTGCGGAAACAGCAGCAGCCTGTCACTGGGCTAAATCTACAATCGAAAAAACACATTTCCCCTGTAAAATCAATTTTATTGAAAGTACTAATAAATATATGTTTAATTACTGTATATAGTCTATTTAAAAAAAACCCTAATATATTCTTTATTTGCTGGGAGGAAGGACATATAAGTATCTGTAGTGTCCCAGGCAGCATCCCGGAATCTGGATTGCGGGAACAGCAGCAGCCTGCCACTGAGCTAAATCTACAATCAGGATGACATATTTCCCTGCTATTTGTTTAAAATCGATTTTAATAAAAGTATTAATAAATGTATATTTAATCACATCATCTATTTATACGGTAATGGGGACCCCATGATAATCTTGCATTACACCAGATCGCCAGCTGTCCCGGATTTGCCGGGACAGTCACGCTCTTTATTAAGCTGTCCCAGGATGGCAGAATCCCAGAATTTGGGTTGCAGGAACAGCAGTAGCATGTCAGTGGGCTAAATCTACAATCGGAAAGACATCTTCTCCCGCTACTTGATTTTATTGAAAGTGCTAATAAATATATATTTGATTCTATCAACAATTATACATTAATTCCTAAGAGTAGGTGTGTTAATTGGGGCAGGCTGGTAGGGGCCCAAGTGCTTTACTTTGCTCAGGGGCCCATGATGCCATTAAGATGGCTCTGGAAGGAAGGACAAAAAAGACTGCTACTTTGCCTAGCACCATATTCTCACTAACGGTACATTCCAGGGGTGGACTGACAACTCATGGGGCCCCCGGGCGATCGGGGATCATGGGGCCCCTGTGTCCTTGCCCAAACTCAAAAAAGCCTATGAAAAAGGTACCAGGGGCATCTCATGGGACCCCCTACTGACCCCGGGCCCTCGGGCAGTGCCCGAGTCTCCAAATGGTCAGTCCGCCCCTGGTACATTCGCACTTGTAGCTGCAAGTAGGCAGCCCAACTGAAAGCAATGGGAGGCTGCCAGCTCTCACAGGGTGTATTCACAATTTTGAATGTACTCTGAGCCCAGGTTCACACTTGTGCGGTGCACCCATCACGTGATTCACACAGAAACCGCACCGCATTCCAATGCAAATCACGTGAATTCTGTGAGGTGCGATTTGAGCCATATATTTTGTATGGCTCAAATTACACCGCATCCACACCATTCTGCAATAGAATCGGATCGCATGGGTATTCACACCTATGCGATCCGATTATGCACATCGCACTGCGTTTGCAAACTAATTTCGAGGTGTTGTTAAGTTAACATACACACCCGCGGCGGTTCGCATGAACGGGTGCGATTGTGATGCAGTGCGGAATTCATACAGAAACTGCTGCGAATTCTGCACCGCATCAGTGTAAACCCGGGCTCAGGGACTTTTTTTAAACGCAAAACGTTGCGTTTTTGGTTCTATAGACCCCAATGGAGACTCTGCAGAAAAGCATGTGGTGCGTTTTCGATGCTTTTTTTATGCATTTTAATCTGCTTAGCAACAAGGGAAAAATAACCCACAAAACGCATCAAAAACGCATGTGCAAACACGCAAAACGTACTTCAGAAATGGATCAAACGCAAACTGCATAGGTGTGAACTTAGCCTTAGTCCCCGGTCACACTGGATGTGAATTGCCATGCGACTTGCAAATTGAATGTCAGTCGCACCCTATGGTTTGCAATTACAGCGGTCATATCGATGTGGTTTCCGACTTGGATGAGCAGCAATGAAGGTGACAAGAACGTGCAGAGCGGTAATAAAGGTGTCCAGAATGTGCAGAGTGGTAATAAAGGTGAGGAGAATGTGCAGAGCGGTAATAAAGGTGACAAGAACGTGCAGAGCGGTAATGAAGGTGTCCAGAATGTGCAGAGCGGTAATAAAGGTGACGAGAACGTGCAGAGCGGTAATGAAGGTGACAAGAACGTGCAGAGCGGTAATGAAGGTGACAAGAACGTGCAGAGCGGTAATGAAGGTGTCCAGAATGTGCAGAGCAGTAATAAAGGTGACGAGAACGTGCAGAGCGGTAATGAAGGTGACAAGAACGTGCAGAGCGGTAATGAAGGTGACAAGAACGTGCAGAGTGGTAATGAAGGTGACAAGAACATGCAGAAAGGTGACAAGAATGTGCAGAGTGGTAATGAAGGTGACAATAATGTGCAGAGCGGTAATGAAGGTGACAAGAACGTGCAGAGCGGTAATGAAGGTAACAAGAATGTGCAGAGCGGTAAGGAACGTGACAAGAATGTGCAGAAAGGTGACAAGAACGTACAGAGCGGTAATGAAGGTGACAAGAACATGCAGAGCGGTAATGAAGGTGACCAGAATGTGCAGAGCGGTAATGAAGGTGACAAGAATGTGCAGAGCTGTAATGAAGGTGACAAGAACATGCAGAAAGGTGACAAGAATGTGCAGAGTGGTAATGAAGGTGACAAGAATGTGCAGAGCGGTAATGAAGGTGACAAGAACATGCAGAAAGGTGACAAGAATGTGCAAAGTGGTAATGAAGGTGACAAGAACATGCAGAAAGGTGACAAGAATGTGCAAAGTGGTAATGAAGGTGACAAGAACATGCAGAAAGGTGACAAGAATGTGCAAAGTGGTAATGAAGGTGACAAGAACGCGCAGAGCGATAATGAAGATGACAAGAACGTGCAGAGCGGTAATGAAGGTAACAAGAATGTGCAGAGCGGTAAGGAAGGTGACAAGAATGTGCAGAAAGGTGACAAGAACGTGCAGAGCGGTAATGAAGGTGACAAGAACATGCAGAGCGGTAATGAAGGTGACCAGAATGTGCAGAGCGGTAATGAAGGTGAAAAGAACATGCAGAGAGGTAATGAAGGTAACAAGAATGTGCAGAGCAGTAATGAAGGTGACAAGAACATGCAGAAAGGTGACAAGAATGTGCAAAGTGGTAATGAAGGTGACAAGAACATGCAGAAAGGTGACAAGAATGTGCAAAGTGGTAATGAAGGTGACAAGAACATGCAGAAAGGTGACAAGAATGTGCAAAGTGGTAATGAAGGTGACAAGAACATGCAGAGCGGTAATGAAGGTGACCAGAATGTGCAGAGCGGTAATGAAGGTGACAAGAACGTGCAGAGCGGTAATGAAGGTGACAAAAATGTGCAGAGCAGTCATGACGGTGACAAGAACATGCAGAAAGGTGACAAGAACGTGCAGAGCGGTAACGAAGGTGACAAGAATGTGCAGAGTGGTAATGAAGGTGACAATATCGTGCAGAGCGGTAATGAAGGTGATAAGAATGTGCAGAGCTGTAATGAAGGTGACAAGAACGTGCAGAGCGGTAATGAAGCTGATAAAAACGTGCACAGTGGTAATGAAGGTGACAATAATGTGCAGAGCAGTAATGAAGGTGACAAGAACATGCAGAAAGGTGACAAGAACGTGCAGAGCGGTAATGAAGGTGACAATAATGTGCAGAGCAGTAATGAAGGTGACAAGAACATGCAGAAAGGTGACAAGAATGTGCAGAGTGGTAATGAAGGTGACAATAATGTGCAGAGCAGTAATGAAGGTGACAAGAACATGCAGAAAGGTGACAAGAACATGCAGAGCGGTAATGAAGGTGACAATGTGCAGAGCAGTAATGCAGGTGACAAGAACATGCAGAATGGTGACAAGAATGTGCAGAGTGGTAATGAAGGTGACAATAATGTGCAGAGCAGTAATGAAGGTGACAAGAACATGCAGAAAGGTGACAAGAATGTGCAGAGCGGTAATGAAGGTGACAAGAACGTGCAGAGCGGTAATGAAGGTGACAAGAACGTGCAGAGCGGTAATGAAGGTGACAAGAACGTGCAGAGCGGTAATGAAGGTGACAAGAACGTGCAGAGCGGTAATGAAAGTGACAAGAACGTGCACAGCGGTAATGAAGGTGACAAGAACGTGCAGAGCGGTAATGAAGGTGACAAGAACGTGCAGAGCGGTAATGAAGGTGACAAGAACATGCAGAGTGGTAATGAAGGTGACCAGAATGCGCAGAGTGGTAATGAAGGTGACAAGAACATGCAGAGCGGTAATGAAGGTGACAAGAACATGCACAGCGGTAATGAAGGTGACAAGAACGTGCAGAGCAGTAATGAAGGTGACAAGAACGTGCACAGCGGTAATGAAGGTGACAAGAACGTGCAGAGCGGTAATGAAGGTGACAAGAACGTGCAGAGCGGTAATGAAGGTGACAAGAACGTGCAGAGCGGTAATGAAAGTGACAAGAACATGCACAGCGGTAATGAAGGTGACAAGAACGTGCAGAGCGGTAATGAAGGTGACAAGAACGTGCAGAGCGGTAATGAAAGTGACAAGAACATGCACAGCGGTAATGAAGGTGACAAGAACGTGCAGAGCGGTAATGAAGGTGACAAGAACATGCAGAGTGGTAATGAAGGTGACCAGAATGCGCAGAGTGGTAATGAAGGTGACAAGAACATGCAGAGCGGTAATGAAGGTGACAAGAACATGCACAGCGGTAATGAAGGTGACAAGAACGTGCAGAGCAGTAATGAAGGTGACAAGAACGTGCAGAGCGGTAATGAAAGTGACAAGACCATGCACAGCGGTAATGAAGGTGACAAGAACGTGCAGAGTGGTAATGAAGGTGACCAGAATGCGCAGAGTGGTAATGAAGGTGACAAGAACATGCAGAGCGGTAATGAAGGTGACCAGAATGTGCAGAGTGGTAATGAAGGTGAAAAGAACATGCAGAGCGGTAATGAAGGTGACCAGAACATGCAGAGCGGTAATGAAGGTGACAAGAATGTGCAGAGCAGTAATGAAGGTGACAAGAACATGCAGAAAGGTGACAAGAATGTGCAGAGCGGTAATGAAGGTGACAATTCTGAAGAGTTATGCAGCGCAGGAAAAGACAAGTGACATTGGACAGATTTTTCACCAAACCTGAGCCTGCAGCTAAGAGACAAAGAAGAGAGGAAACCCCTGAAGGAGATCTCCCCAATGTCCTTATGGAGGGGGACTCTCCCTCCGAACAATAACCGCCTCCCACCCGCCTTCCTGTCCTCCACGCCAGAAGTCATCTCAAGCAAGGCTAGTGTTCTCTCTCTCCATACTGTACTTTATTTCATATTTTTGTGGTTCAAAAACAAAAAAAAGTTCAGAACAGATTAACTTTATATACATTGAACCTTACGGGAAAATTTGATTCCGTTGGCGACCAAATTCGGTTGGCGACCACGTTCGTAGGGGTCAGAACGGATTAACCTGATTTACATTGAAAATTTGCCTCGGTTCGCGACCAATTCGGTTCACAACCAGAGTCGTGGAAGGAATGAAGTCCGTGAACCGAGGTATCGCTGTATCTTGATTTTCCATTAGAATGAAGTCCTTGTGTTTTCCATGGAAATGACTAGAGAGTAACTACACAAGAGACATTCACTTTATTGTAAGGAAAGACATTAAAGCACATATTGATTTTTGTGTAATTGACTTTTCAGTAGAAAAATGTTGATTGTCTAAACAGCAGAAATTGTGACCATGACAGCATTAATTCTGGGCTCATTAGCAGCACCTAGGCAAGCCAGCAAGAGCGTGTGGCTATAGAAGGAGAAGGCGGCTTAATGAAAGCCTAGTGCTGAACAAGGACAAACGATGCGGCTCCTCAGTGATCGCTGACACCAGCACAGTTTAGTGACATTTATCCACTGACCACACAACAAAATGAGGACATTTACACCGAGACACCGCATGTAAGTGACACCGGAATCGCACCGCACTCCTGTGAGAATTACATGCAAATGTCTGTGCGGTGCGATTTGAGTGATGCATTTTGGACGGCTCAAATTGCTTTGCCTCGGCACCAAAAAGATGCAGGACCCTTTTTTAAATCCACGCCTGAATTGCATCGCATGGGCGTTCTCACTGCGATTGCCCCCCAGGGGCGGACTGACCATTTGGAAAGTCGGGCACTGCCTGAGGGCCCGGGGTCAGTAGGGGGCCCCATGAGATGCCTCTGGTACATTTTTCAAAGGCTTTTTTGAGTTTGGACAAGGACACAGGGGCCCCATGATCCCCTATTGCCCGGGGGCCCCGTGAGTTGTCAGTCCGCCCCTTCATCCCTTTAAGGGCCAGTTCACACTATAGCAACGCAGTCCAGATGCATTCCGGATGCGTTTTTGCATGCGTGTTTTTTGCAGGTTTCGGTGTTTTTGACGGGTTTTTGACACATTCCAGTTAATTTTCCCCCTCTCTTTTTCTTCAATTTCAATAGGCACATGTGCGTTTTGGTGCATTCCAGCACGTTTTTAATGCATTTTACAGTGTTCCAGTGCAGCTCTGTGCAGAAAAAAATGCAGCCTGTTCTACTTTTTTTCTGCAACCGGAACTCACTGGAACTGCAAGCGCTGATGTGACCTCTGACATTGACAACCATACAACCTACTTTCTCGGCGTTTTGAAGATTTTTTTAATCCATGCCTGAATCGCATCACATGGGTGTTCTTACTGGGATTGCCCCATCATCCCTTTTAAGGGCTGGTTCACACTATAGAAACGCAGTCCAGATGCGTTCCGGATGCGTTTTTGCATGCGTGTTTTTGGCACGTTATGGTGCGTTTTTGACACATTCCAGTTAATTTTCCCCCTCTCTTTTTCTTCAATTTCAATAGGGACCTGTGCGTTGTAGTGCTTTCCAGATGCGTTCCGGATGCGTATTTTAATGTGTTTTTGGCATGTTCCAGTGCGTTTTTGACGCGTTCCAGTTAATTTTTTCCCCCCTCTCATTTTCTTCAATTTCAATAGGTACATGTGCGTTCCAGTGCGTTTTTAATGCATTTTACCGCGTTCCAGTACAGTTCTGTGCAGAAAAAATGCGGCCTGTTCTACTTTTTTTTTTCTGCAACCGGAACGCACTGGAACTGCAAGCTCTGATATGAACTATGACATTGACAACCATATCACCTACTTTCTGTGCATTTTGGATGCAGAAAAAAAGCAACTGAAACGCATGGAGAGTGAACTGGGCCTAAAACCGAACACAAATCAATTACACAGGTTCTGATGCTAATTTAATGCAGATAAGGCACTTACCTAGGGTTCACATCTAAGCCCTGGTTCACACTGATGAGGTGCGGAATTTGCAGCGTTTTCTGTGCGAATTCTGCACCGCATCAGAATTGCACCCCATTCATGCGAACCACTGCGGGTGTGTATGTTAAATTAACAACACCCTGAAATCGGTAAATAAAACGCAGTGCGATGTGCAGAATCAGATCACATAGGTGTGAATACCCATGCAATCCGATTCTAGTGCACACAAAAAAAAGGGTCCTGCACGTTTTTGATGCAGTGCGGTGTGATCAGAGCCATACAAAATGTACGCTCCAATCACACCGCACACAAATCGCATGTGATTCGCACAGGAATGCGGTGAGGTTCCTGTGCGAATCACATACGATATACTGCACCGCATATATGTGAATCCAGGCTAAGCGTTTTCTGCAGCATTTTGCAGAAACGCAGTACAGTCCATTTAACATGATTTCCTATGGGACATGTTCACATCTGTGCGTTTTTAACCCGGTGCGTTTTTTGGAAAGGGTCAGGGACTTTTTTGAACACAAAAAGTTGCGTTTTTGGTTCTATAGACTTCAATGGAAATGCTGCAGAAAAGTATGTATTACGTTTTTGCTGCATTTTTTATACGTTTTGCATTTTAAATCTGCCTAGCAACAAGAAAAAAAAAGGAAAAAAAAGCCAAATGCATCAAAAACGTGGCAAAAACGCAACGAAAACCGCAATGCAGAAATGGCTCAAACGCAACCTGCAAAGGTGTGAACCTAGTCTGAGTTTAACTGCCACCTGAATCAGCCCCAGAACCTGTGTAATTGATATGTGTTCAGGTTTAAAGGGATGAGGTGGCAACCAGGGGCGGACTGACCACTCATGGGGCCCCCGGGCAATAGGGGATCATGGGGCCCCTGTGTCCTTGCCCAAACTAAAAAAAGCCTATGAAAAAGGTACCAGGGGCATCTCATGGGGCCCCCTACTGATCCCGGGCCCTCGGGCAGTGCCCGAGTTTCCAAACGGTCAGTCTGCCCCTGGTGGCAACCCTAATCAGATTTCTGGCAATCGCATCACGTTTTGTGATCTGATTTATCATTGACACGCACACCAGACTGCATGAACGTGTGATTGCAATGCGGTGCAAGAGATGCACAGGATTTGCAGCGTTTCCTGCACCACATTGGTATGAACCCGGGCTTGAAGTGAACATTTTGCAAACTTTAAAATGGTTGGAAGACCCCGGCCACGCCGGGTGCAACTTGCCATGCGACTTGCAAATCTCAAGCCAAGTCGCACCCTACTGTCTGCAATGAAAGCGGTCATATCAGTGCGATTCTGACTCAATCGGAATAGTAGTGCATGCGCTACTTCAGGTGCGACTTGCATAGACATCTGTGTATTGCAAGCCGCAGATGTCTTACAAGTTGCACCTGAAGTCGGAATAGAATTCGACTTTGAAATTGTGCGATTTCACTGGAAGTCGCACAATTTCAAGGTCAGATCGGTGTGACCGGGGTGTAAACCTCAGGCATGAAATATGAACAACGCATATCCCTCTATAATGTGTACTTGTCTCAATTAAGAGCACTAAGGAGGAGATTTAGTAAAACTGGAGAGTACAGAATCTGGTGCAGCCGTGCATGGGAGCCAATCAGCTTCTAACTTCAGCTTGTGCAATTAAGCTTTGGCAATAAAACCTGGAAGCTGATTGGTTACTATGCAGGGCTGCACCAGAGTTTGCACTTTCCAGTTTTAGAAAAAATAACCCCCAGAATGCCATTTCTTTCTTCTCCTTCGTTCCTCTGCTATCAGTATATATCACTTCTGGCAAGTTTTCCTGACACCAAGAAAAAAATGGTAACAGGGAGGGACCTCCAGCAGCTTGATGGCTTCAGCTGTGTTCCTGTGTGAAGGGGGGGGGGTGTCTCTTCCCTCCAATCAGCTCTCAGAACTCTCCTCACTGAGCTCTGCAGTGTGTAATTTCAGCCCCCCCCATTTTTTTGAAACCTCATACAAGCCTTATAATTTCTGTACTTTGAACAGATGTAGAGAAGAGAAGACTGCAGGTAAACAGGTACAACTTGTGTAGGAGGATTTGCTTCATCTCTGAGTATCACCTGAGGCCAGTCACTTCACTGGGTATGTGGAAGGGTTTACAACCATTTAGTGGTTGCCAACTTATGCGCTAAAGGGGGCTTCAAATGCAGCCTCTGACCTCACCATAGGGCCACATATTATCTTCAATACTTGAGGGGACCGCCAGAGACTGCAGACCTAACAGAGGAAATGAGGGGCGGGGACATTGTTGTCTGGGGATATGCTACAGGAGACAATACGAAGCTGGGACCAGGGGCGGACTGACAACTCATGGGACCCCTGGGCAATAGGGGATCATGGGGCCCCTGTGTCCTTGTCCAAACTCAACAAAGCCTATGAAAAAGGTTCCAGGGGCATCTCATGGGGCCCCCTACTGATCCCGGGCCCTCGGGCAGTGCCCGAGTTTCCAAATGGTCAGTCTGCCCCTGGCTGGGAACATGGTAGTCTGGTAGAGATCAATGCTATTACTCTAATCCATGGGTGTCAAACTCCATTCCATCACATAATGTGGAATATGGTTGCCCTCAAAGGGCCGGTTGTATCTGTAAGACTAGATGTCCAGAGCACCCCCCCCCCTTAACATCAGATGTCAAGAATCCTACACCCTCCCTAATATCACTGTGAACCCCACAGCTGGAAATCAGAAATTTCAGGGTCTGAAGGTGCAGGGTCTGGAGGAGGACCAGAGGAGGAGAGGAGTCAGTTACCAAAGTCTGCTGAAAGCTGACACCAGGGGAGGCAGAGATGGGGAGGGGGTGCTGCAGCTGCACTGAGAGGTGCAGGATTTGGCAGAGGAGTTCTATTCCCCTCTCTATTGCTGAGAAAAGATGGGGGGCAGAGACAAGGGGGTACCTGCAGAATAGGTGCAAGGGCCACATAAAATGGCCTGGAGGGATGGATTTATGTTTGACACCTCTGCCCTAATTAATGTTTCCACTACAGACAGGACCGAGGGCAGCTCATCACATACCAAAGGGCCACAGGTCAGGCACAGGCAGGGGTGGACTGACCATTCGGAAACTCGGGCACTGCCCGAGGGCCCGGGGTCAGTAAGGGGCCCCTTGAGATGCCCCTGGTACCTTTCATAGGGTTTTTTGGGTGTGGTTTGAGTGTGGGCAAGGACACAGGGGCCCCATGATCCCCTATTGCCCGGGGGCCCCATGAGTTGTCAGTCCGCCCCTGGGCACAGGGTATTTAGGCCTCTCTCACATAGGCGTTTAACCGCATATACCGTTTTCCACAGCATATTCCTGCGGCTGGAATGCAAATACAGTTGCAAGAAAAAGTATGTGAACCCCTTGGGATTACGTGGAGTTTTGCATGAATTGGGCATAAAATGTGCTCTGAACGTCATCTAAGTCACAACAATAGAAGAACACAGTCTGCTGAACATAATACTACACAAACATAAGATGTTGCCATGGTTTAATTGCACATAACATGTAAACATTCACAGTGCAGGGAGGAAAAAGTATGTGAGGCCCTAGCTTAATGACTTCTCCCAGAGCTAATTGGAGCCAGGAGTGAGCCAACCTTGACTCCAATCAGTGTGATGATATTGGATGTGTTGCTGACAGCTGTCCTGCCCTTAAATAACACACACCTGTTTTGGGTTTATTGGTTTCAAGAAGCACTGTCTGATGTGAACCATGCCTCGCAGAAAAGAGCTCTCAGAAGACCTACGATCAAGAATAGTTGACTTGCATGAAGCTGGAAAGGGTTACAAAAGTATCTCCAAAAGCCTTGATGTTCATGTGTCCACGGTAAGACAGACTGTCTACAAATGGAGAAAGTTTAGCACTGTTGCTACTCTCCCTAGGCGCGGTCGTCCTGTACAAATGACTGCAAGAGCACAGCGCAGAATGCTGCATGAGGTAAAGAAGAATCCCAGAGTGTCAGCTAAAGACCTACAGAAATCTCTGGCACATGCTAACATTTTTGTTGACACATCTACAATAAGGAAAACATTAAACAAGAATGGAGTACATGAGAGGACACCACGGAGGAAGCCATTGCTGTCCAAAAAGAATATTGCAGCATGTTTGAAGTTTGCAAAAGAGCACCTGGATGTTCCACAGCACTACTGGCAAAATATACTGTGGACAGATGAAACCAAGATTGAGTTGTTTGGGAAGAACACACAACACTATGTGTGGAGAAAAAAAGGCACAGCACACCAACATCAAAACCTCATCCCCACTGTAAAACATGGCGGAGGGAGCATCATGGTTTGGGGCTGCTTTGCTGCCTCAGGGCCTGGACGGATTGTTGTCATTGATGGGAAAATGAATTCCAGAGTTTATCAAGACATTTTGCAGGAAAACGTACGACCATCTGTCCGCCAACTGAAGCTCCGCAGAGGATGGGTGATGCAACAGGACAATGACCCAAAGCATACAAGTAATTCAACAAAACAATGGCTGCAACAGCACAGAATACGCCTTCTGGAGTGGCCCAGTCAGAGTCCTGACCTCAACCCGATTGAAATGCTGTGGCATGACCTTAAGAGAGCGATTCACACCAGACATCCCAAGAATATTGCTACACTGAAACAGTTTTGTGAAGAGGAGTGGTCCAAAATTACTCCAGATCGTTGTGCAGGTCTGATCTGCAACTACAGGAAACGTTTGGTTGAGGTTATTGCTGCCAAAGGAGGGTCAACCAGTTATTAAGTCCAAAGGTTCACATACTTTTTCCTCCCTGCACTGTGAATGTTTACATGTTATGTGCAGTTAAACCATGGCAACATCTAATGTTTGTGTAGTATTATGTTCAGCAGACTGTGTTCTTCTATTGTTGTGACTTAGATGACGTTCAGAGCACATTTTATGCTCAATTCATGCAAAACTCCACGTAATCCCAAGGGGTTCACATACTTTTTCTTGCAACTGTAGCAGCAGCTGCTCAGCCTGTGCAAACTAGCGACAGCGGTGTGCTGGAGCTGACAGGGAGGAGAACTGTTTTGTTTACAGTTCTCCTCCCTGTCAGAGATGCTCGGCAATCATTGGGCGCCGGCGAGTAATCACCTGCTGGGATTCGGTGAATGGTGGCGCGGGTAGGGCACGCAAATGCAAAATCACACATATATACACGTGATTTTGCACACCCGTGCCATGCTGTAGCAGTATTTCTGCTATAGGGTGGACGGGAAGCGGTTAAAAACTGCACCAAAAACACTTCCCAGATGCGTTTTTGAGGTGCTTTTCAGGCGTTTTCAATTAATTTCCACAGGAAGAGGCATTTTTTAGTCACTTTTCAGGCATTTTTTAGGTGCTTTCAATTGATTTCAACAGGAAGAGGCATTTTTGAGGCGCTTTTCAGCCGTTTTTTAGGTGTTTTTTCAATTGATTTCAATGGGAAGAGGCTTTTTTGGAGCGTTTTTATTAAATTCCCTAAACATGCCCCAAAGAAGCTGCAAGCAGAAGTTGTTACACTGCACCGCAAGCGCAATGCCTCAGCGAGAAAACAGACATAGATATACATTCACATACATGGATATACATTCACATACATTGCTATACATTCATATGCATGGATATACATTGCTATACATTTACATACATAGATATACATTCACATACATTGCTATACATTCACATACATGATATACATTCACATACATTGCTATACATTCACATACATGATATACATTCACATACATTGCTATACATTCATATGCATTGCTATACATTCACATACATATACAATCACATACATAGATATGCATTCACATACATTGCTATACATTCACAAAAAGAGATATATATTTGCATACATAGATATACACTCACATACATAGATATACATTCACATACATAGATATACACTCGCATACATAGATATACACTCGCATACATAGATATACACTCGCATACATAGATATACATTCACATACATTGCTATACATTCACATACATAGCTATACATTCACATACATTGCTGTACATTCACATACATTGCTGTACATTCACATACATTGCTATACATTCACATACATAGCTGTACATTCACATACATTGCTATACATTCACATACATTGCTATACATTCACATACATAGCTGTAAATTCACATACATTGCTATACATTCACATACATAGCTGTACATTCACATACATAGATATGCATTCACATACATTGCTATACATTCACAAAAATAGATATATATTTACATACATAGATATACATTCACATACATTGCTTACATTTACATACATAGATATACATTCACATACATTGCTATACACTCACATACATAGATATACATTCACATACATAGATTTACATTCACATACATTGCTATACATTCACATACATAGATATACATTCACATACATTGCTATACATTCACATACATAGATATACATTCACATACATTGCTATACATTCACATACATAGATATACATTCACATACACAAGGAAGCATTTTTCTTGAGTGCTTTTTTTAACGCAAAAACTCCTCCGTGTGAAAGTATCCTAAGTCGCAGTAGCGTTGACCAGCAGGAGAAAACCCCCCACGGCCAAAGCGTCCAGGAGCAGCAGCGTTTTGGCAGAAAAAAAATGATTGGAAACGCGTCTGAATGCGCCTATGTGCGTTTAGCACTTAATTTCACCGGCCAGACTAAAAAATGATCATTCTAGCCAATAAAATGAATTAACACCCAATCGCGTGACGCTTGTAAATGCACCTAAACGCTCATCAGACGTATTTTCTCTGCTACAACGTTGCTGCCAAGAGGAGGAGCGTTTCCAAACCGTCCTGTGTGCATGAGGCCTAAACAAAAGGCGATTCTTGCTGCCGGAATTTGCAGGACGGCCACTAACCACCCGTGCGAATGAGCCCTAAAGTGACCCTGAAATAGCAGAAGCCAGGGGTGGACTGACCGTTTGGAAACTCAGGCACTGCCCGAGGGCCCGGGGTCAGTATGGGGCCCCATGAGATGCCCCTGGTACCTTTTTCATAGGCTTTTTGAGTGTGGGCAAGGACACAGGGGCCCCATGATCCCCTATTGCCCGGGGGCCCCATGAGTTGTCAGTCCGCCCCTGGCAGAAGCAACGCAGTTCCTCGCAAGGTTTCCCTGTTGCCTTTTCTATAACGTCCCATTCTATGTGGATTATAAATATACAGATCCGGCTCGGTTTACAGACCAAGGAAAAGGGTTTGCATGACGCAAAGTGCATAAGGACACGCCAGGAACACGCGTGCATTCGCTGTAGAGCACAAAGATCATCCTTCCCAGCATCTCATCATCTCCAGAACTATTTCCAGCGGTTCCGTTGCTATAGCAACAGAACTGCGTTTCCCTGGGAACAGAGCCAGCTGCAGCCAACAAAAGGAGCACCGTGATTATCAAGTGGATGAATTCTACGCTGCTAGATAATGTGACGTGTTTTTTTTTTTCGACCCCAGGTATTATTTGACCGATTACTATTGTAGGCTGAAGCTTCTCTGTATATGTTAATTTGCATCTTCTGAAATGCCTGAGGACACGCCTCCTCATTTGGATCGCTTCTCTTTTTAGCCCCATGCACCCGCGTACGATATAGGGTTAACAGTCCTGCGTTGTATGCGATGATGGCGCAAGGGATTGCACACAGCCTGTTCCTCCACCTGCAGACCATGGGCTCTCCAAACTGTGGCCACATCTGACCCACTACAAGATTTTGGGGCTCCGTGATTGGCTAGTAATGGCGCAAGAGCACAAGTGATTGTCTAGTAATGGCGCCAAGAGAACAATTGATTGTCTAGTAATGGTGCCAAGAGAACAATTGATTGGCTAGTAATGGCGCCAAGAGCAGAAGTGATTGTCTAGTAATGGCGTCAAGAGCACAAGTGATTGGCTAATAATGGCGCCAAGAATGCAAGTGATTGTCTAGTAATGGCACCAAGAGCACAAGTGATTGCCTAGTAATGGCGCCAAAAGCACAAGTGATTGCCTAGTAATGGCGCCAAGAGCACAAGTGATTGTCTAGTAATGGCACAAAGAGCACAACTGATTGGCTAGTAATGGTGCTAAGAGCACAACTGATTGGCTAGTAATGGCGCCAAGAGCACAAGTTATTGTTTATTAATGGCACCAAGAGCACATGTGATTGGCTAGTAATGGCGTCAAGAGCACAACTGATTGGCTAGTAATGGTGCTAAGAGCACAACTGATTGTCTAGTAATGGCGCCAAGAGCACAAGTGATTGGCTAGTGATGGCGCCAAGAGCACAAGTGATTGTCTAATAATGGCATCAAGAGAACAAGTGCTTGGCTAGTAATGGCGCCAAGAATGCAAGTGATTGTCTAGTAATGGCACCAAGAGCACAAGTGATTGTCTAGTAATGGCACCAAGAGCACAAGTGATTGTCTAGTAATGGCGCCAAGAGCACAAGTGATTGTCTGGTAATGCTGCCAAGAATGCAAGTGATTGGCTAGTAATGGCGCCAAGAGCACAATTGATTGGCTATTAATGGCACAAAGAGCACAAGTGATTGGCTAGTAATGGCGCCAAGAGCACAACTGATTGGCTAGTAATGGTGCTAAGAGCACAACTGATTGGCTAGTAATGGTGCCAAGAGCATAAGTGATTGTTTAGTAATGGCACCAAAAGCACATGTGATTGGCTAGTAATGGTGCCAAGAGCACAACTGATTGGCTAGTAATGGTGCTAAGAGCACAAGTGATTGCCTAGTAATGGTGCCAAGAGCACAACTGATTGGCTAGTAATGGTGCTAAGAGCACAACTGATTGGCTAGTAATGGTGCCAAGAGCACAACTGATTGGCTAGTAATGGTGCCAAGAGCACAACTGATTGGCTAGTAATGGTGCTAAGAGCACAACTGATTGGCTAGTAATGGCGCCAAAAGCACAAGTGATTGGCTAGTAATGGCGCCAAGAGCACAAGTGATTGTCTAGTAATGGCACCAAGAGCACAAGTGATTGTCTAGTAATGGCACCAAGAGCACAAGTGATTGTCTAGTAATGGCACAAAGAGCACAACTGATTGGCTAGTAATGGTGCTAAGAGCACAACTGATTGGCTAGTAATGGTGCTAAGAGCACAACTGATTGGCTAGTAATGGCGCCAAGAGCACAAGTTATTGTTTATTAATGGCACCAAGAGCACATGTGATTGGCTAGTAATGGCGCCAAGAGCACAACTGATTGTCTAGTAATGGAGCCAAGAGCACAAGTGATTGGCTAGTGATGGCGCCAAGAGCACAAGTGATTGTCTAGTAATGGCGTCAAGAGAACAAGTGCTTGGCTAGTAATGGCGCCTAGAGCACAAGTGATTGACCAGTAATGGAGCTAAGAGCACAAGTGATTGGCTAGTAATGGCGCCAAGAGCACAAGTGATTGTCTAATAATGGCACCAAGAGCTCAAGTGATTGTCTAGTAATGGCACCAAGAGCACAACTGATTGGCTAGTAATGGTGCTAAGAGCACAACTGATTGGCTAGTAATGGCGCCAAGAGCACAATTTATTGTCTATTAATGGCACCAAGAGCACATGTGATTGGCTAGTAATGGCGCCAAGAGCACAAGTGATTGGCTAGTGATGGCGCCAAGAGCACAAGTGATTGTCTAGTAATGGCGCCAAGAATGCAAGTGATTGCACCAAGAGCACAAGTGATTGCCTAGTAATGGTGCCAAGAGCACAAGTGATTGTCTAGTAATGGCGCCAAGAGCACAAGTGATTGTCTGGTAATGGCGCCAAGAATGCAAGTGATTGGCTAGTAATGGCGCCAAGAGCACAAGTGATTGGCTATTAATGGCACAAAGAGCACAAGTGATTGGCTAGTAATGGCGCCAAGAGCACAACTGATTGGCTAGTAATGGTGCTAAGAGCACAACTGATTGGCTAGTAATGGCGCCAAAAGCACAAGTGATTGGCTAGTAATGGCGCCAAGAGCACAAGTGATTGTCTAGTAATGGCACCAAGAGCACAAGTGATTGTCTAGTAATGGCGCCAAGAGCACAACTGATTGTCTAGTAATAGAGCCAAGGGCACAAGTGATTGGCTAGTGATGGCGCCAAGAGCACAAGTGATTGTCTAGTAATGGCGTCAAGAGAACAAGTGCTTGGCTAGTAATGGCGCCTAGAGCACAAGTGATTGACTAGTAATGGCGCCTAGAGCACAAGTGATTGACCAGTAATGGAGCTAAGAGCACAAGTGATTGGCTAGTAATGGCGCCAAGAGCTCAAGTGATTGTCTAGTAATGGCACCAAGAGCACAAGTGATTGTCTAGTAATGGCACAAAGAGCACAACTGATTGGCTAGTAATGGTGCTAAGAGCACAACTGATTGGCTAGTAATGGCGCCAAGAGCACAATTTATTGTCTATTAATGGCACCAAGAGCACATGTGATTGGCTAGTAATGGCGCCAAGAGCACAACTGATTGGCTAGTAATGGTGCTAAGAGCACAACTGATTGTCTAGTAATGGCGCCAAGAGCACAAGTGATTGTCTAGTAATGGCGCCAAGAATGCAAGTGATTGGCTAGTAATGGCGCCAAGAGCACAAGTGATTGGCTAGTGATGGTGCCAATAGCACAAGTGATTGGCTATTAATGGCACAAAGAGCACAACTGATTGGCTAGTAATGGTGCCAAGAGCACAAGTGATTGTTTAGTAATGGACCAAGAGCACATGTGATTGGCTAGTAATGGTGCCAAGAGCACAACTGATTGGCTAGTAATGGTGCTAAGAGCACAAGTGATTGCCTAGTAATGGCGCCAAGAGCACAAGTGATTGGCTAGTAATGGTGCCAAGAGCACAACTGATTGGCTAGTAATGGTGCCAAGAGCACAAGTGATTGTTTAGTAATGGCACCAAGAGCACATGTTATTGGCTAGTAATGGCGCCAAGAGCACAACTGATTGGCTAGTAATGGTGCTAAGAGCACAACTGATTGGCTAGTAATGGCGCCAAAAGAAAAAGTGATTGACCAGTAATGGAGCTAAGAGCACAAGTGATTGGCTAGTAATGGCGCCTAGAGCACAGGTAATTGTCTAGTAATGGCGCCAAGAGCACAAGTGATTGTCTAGTAATGGCGCCAAGAGCACAAGTGATTGTCTAGTAATGATGACAAGAGCACAATTGATTGGCTAATAATGGCGCCAAGAGCACAAGTGATTGGCTAGTGATGGCACCAAGAGCACAAGTGATTGTCTAGTAATGGCACCAAGAGCACAAGTGATTGACTAGTAATGGAGCTAAGAGCACAAGTGACTGGCTAGTAATGGCGCCTAGAGCACAAGTGGTTGTCTAGTAATGGCGCCAAGAGCACAAGTGATTGTCTAGTAATGATGACAAGAGCACAATTGATTGGCTAATAATGGCGCCAAGAGCACAAGTGATTGGCTAGTGATGGCACCAAGAGCACAAGTCCCTACTCCCGCTCCTGTCCTGCTAGAAAACTGCCCCTCCTGCTGAGGCCGAACCCTCTGCCATATTGTGCTGCATCCCATGCCATAGGCCTCCACGTGACATTCCCAGGCCTTTATATCCCAAGGAGGCGAAGAAGGAGGGACCCCCTAGGACTTGGGACTTACAACATACAGAGCCATAGTACACCATCGAAACCAGAATATGAATTTACATGATAAGGATACCCAGGATGACTATGTGTGATTGGCCATAAAGGATATGAATTATGGAATCATCATTGATGTACAATTCCTGCAGAGATACTATTCTAATTGTTCCAACGTGTTTCGGAGTGGCTCCACTCCTTCCTCAGGGAAAAGAGAGAAGAACTCTGCATATGGATGACATCATCTACAAGATTAAGCATGTTTGTTTGGAACACGTCTCATATCCATACCAACATTTAGTACCTTGTAATCTGTAGATATACAGTTGTGTTCAAAATAATAGCAGTGTGTTGAAAAAAGTGAATAAAACTCAAAATCCTTCTAATAGCTTTTATTTCCATCCACACAAATGCATTGGGAACACGACACATTCTATTCCAAATCAAAACATGAAGAAAAATACATCAAATTTGTGTTGTTCCTCTAAAAAAATTGAAGAAAAGTGAATATTAGACGGTTCAAAAAAATCGCAGTGTTTGTATTCTTCTTTACAAACTCAAACATTCACTATATAAACTGAGAAATGTTTGAAGATTTTGCTTTCCTTTGAATGACTTCATGAATATTTGGTTGTAGTCCCACTGTTTCTGAGAACTGCTGTACATCTGTGTTGTATGGAGTCACCCAACTTCTGGCCCCTGTGATCAGGTATTCCAGCCCAGGATGATTGGACTACATTCCACAGTTCTTCTCTATTTCTTGGTTTTGCCTCAGAAACTGCATTTTTGATGTCACCCCACAAGTTTTCTATTGTATTAAGATCCGAAGATTGGGCTGGCCACTCCATAACGTCCATCTTGTTGGTCTGGAACCAAGATGTTGCACGTTTACTGGTGTGTTTGGGGTCGTTGTCTTGTTGGAACACCCATTTCAAGGGCATTTCCTCTTCAGCATAAGGCAGCATGACCTCTTCAAGTATTCTGATGTATTCAAACTGATCCATGATCCCTGGTATGTGATAAATAGGCCCAACACCGTAGTATGAGAAACATCCCCATATCATGATGCTTGCACCACCATGCTTCACTGTCTTCACAGTGTACTGTGCCTTGAATTCAGTGTTTGGGGGTCGTCTGACAAACTGTCTCCACCCACTAGACCCAAAAAGAACAATCTTACTTTCATCAGTCCACAAAATGTTGCGCCATTTCCCTTTAGGCCAGTCAATGTGCTCTTTGGCAAATTGTAACCTCTTCAGCACGTCTTTTTTTCAACAGTGGGACTTTGCGGGGACTTCTTGCAGATAGCTTGGCTTCACATAGGCGTCTTCTAATTGTAACAGTCCTCACAGGGAACGCCACACCTTCTTTCATCTTCCTGGAGCTGATTGTTGGCTGAGTCTGCGCCATTTTAGCTATTCTTCTATCCATTAGAATGGCAGTTTTTTGCTTTCTTCCGCGTCTTTCAGGTTTTGGTTGCCATTTTAAAGCATTTGCGATCATTTTAGCTGAGCAGCCGATCATTTTCTGCACTTCTTTATATGTTTTCCCCTCTCCAATCAACTTTTTAATCAAGGTACGCTGTTCTTCTGAACAATGTCTGGAACGACCCATTTTCCTCAGAATTTCAGAGAGAAATGCACTGTAACCAGCATGTCCAACATTTGCTGCCTTCCTTCCTTAAATAAGGGCAATAATTGCCACCTGTTTTTCAAAGAATGAATGACCTCACTAATAGAACTCCACACTGCTATTATTTTGAACACGCCCCTTTCAATGAGTGATTCAATGACACAGAATCAGCAGCATTCATGTCATGACTGTTGGGTCTGTTGGATTTCTATTACTCTACTACACCTGCTAGGAAATTATTTGCCATGTAGAAATATCATTTCTACCAAAAACAGTGATTGATCAGGTTAGTGATGTCTGACTGCTATTATTTTGAACACAACTGTATATATATATATATATATATATAAATATATCCTGTATATAAATATCTATATATAAGCATGTTGTTTTATATATATATATATATATATATATATATATATAAAAAAAAATCTATTTATATTTATCTATCTATCATCTATCTATTATTATTATACAGGATTTATATAGTGCCAACAGTTTGCTCAGCAATTATCTATCTATCTATCTATCTATCTATCTATCTATCTATCCTCTATCTATCTACAGTCAGGTCCATAAATATTGGGACATCGACACAATTCTAACATTTTTGGCTCTATACACCACCACAATGGATTTGAAATGAAACAAACAAGATGCGCTTTAACTGCAGACTGTCAGCTTTAATTTGAGGGTATTTACATCCAAATCAGGTGAACGGTGTAGGAATTACAACAGTTTGCATATGTGCCTCCCACTTGTTATGGGACCAAAAGTAATGGGACAGAATAATAATCATAAATCAAACTTTCACTTTTTAATACTTGGTTGCAAATCCTTTGCAGTCAATTACAGCCTGAAGTCTGGAACGCATAGACATCACCAGATGCTGGGTTTCATCCCTGCGGATGCTCTGCCAGGCCTCTACTGCAACTGTCTTCAGTTCCTGCTTGTTCTTGGGGCATTTTCCCTTCAGTTTTGTCTTCAGCAAGTGAAATGCTCAATCGGATTCAGATCAGGTGATTGACTTGGCCATTGCATAACATTCCACTTCTTTCCCTTAAAAAACTCTTTGGTTGCTTTTGCAGTCTGCTTTGGGTCATTGTCCATCTGCACTGTGAAGCGTCCAATGAGTTGTGAAGCATTTGGCTGAATATGAGCAGATAATATTCCCGAAACACTTCAGAATTCATCCGGCTGCTTTTGTCAGCAGTCACATCATAAATAAATACGAGAGAAGCAGTTCCATTGGCAGCCATACATGCCCACGCCATGACACTACCACCACCATGCTTCACTGATGAGGTGGTATGCTTAGGATCATGAGCAGTTCCTTTCCTTCTCCATACTCTTCTCTTCCCATCACTCTGGTACAAGTTGATCTTGGTCTCATCTGTCCGTAGGATGTTGTTCCAGAACTGTGAAGGCTTTTTTACATGTCGTTTTGGCAAACTCTAATCTGTCCTTCCTGTTTTTGATGCTCACCAATGGTTTCCATCTTGTGGTGAACCCTCTGTATTCACTCTGGTGAAGTCTTCTCTTGATTGTTGACTTTGACACACATACACCTACCTCCTGGAGAGTGTTCTTGATCTGGCCAACTGTTGTGAAGGGTGTTTTCTTCACCAGGGAAAGAATTCTTCGGTCATCCACCACAGTTGTTTTCCGTGGTCTTCCGGTTCTTTTGGTGTTGCTGAGCTCACCGGTGCGTTCCTTCTTTTTAAGAATGTTCGAAACAGTTGTTTTGGCCACGCCTAATGTTTTTGCTATCTCTCTGATGGGTTTGTTTTGTTTTTTCAGCCTAATGATGACTTGCTTCACTGATAGTGACAGCTCTTTTTTTGCTGTCAACTCTCAAGATGAGATCCAGATTCCAAATGCAAATAGCACACTTGAAATGAACTTTGGACCTTTTATCTGGTCATTGTAATTGGGATAATGAGGGAATAACACACACCTGGCCATGGAACAGCTGAGAAGCTAATTGTCCCGTTACTTTTGGTCCCTTAACAAGTGGGAGGCACATATGCAAACTGTTGTAATTCCTACACCGTTCACCTGATTTGGATGTAAATACCCTCAAATTAAAGCTGACAGTCTGCAGTTAAAGCACATCATGTTAGTTACATTTCAAATCCATTGTGGTGGTGTATAGAGCCAAAAATGTTAGAATTGTGTCAATGTCCCAATATTTATGGACCTGACTGTATCTATCTATCTATCTATCTATCTATCCTCTATCTATCTATCCATCTATCTATCTATCCTCTATCTATCTATCTATTATTATTATTATACAGGATTTATATAGTGCCAACAGTTTGCTCAGCAATTATCTATCTATCTGTCCGTCCGTCCGTCCGTCCATCCATCATCTATCTATCTATCTATCTATCTATCTATCTATCTATTTATCTATCTATCTATCTATCTATCTATCCTCTATCTATCTATCTATCTATCTATCTATTATTATTATTATACAGGATTTATATATAGTGCCAACAGTTTGCTCAGCAATTATCTATCTATCTGTCTGTCCGTCCGTCCATCTATCCTCTATCTATCTATCTATCTATCTATCTATCTATCTATCTATCTATCTATCTATCTATCTATCTATCTATCCTCTATCTATCTATCTATCTATCTATTATTATTATACAGGATTTATATAGCGCCAACAGTTTGCTCAGCAATTATCTATTTATCTATCTATGTAGATAGATTTATATTTATTGAAATATATTGAATACGGCCAAAATTGTAGCATTTCAAATATATGTCAATATATTTGGGAAGAATATTTTTTAAATATATTTCAAATATATTTTTCTTCCATGTGGGAACCCCTCGCCAAAAAAAAACAGTTTGGGCTTTAGATACATTTTAGCACTTTAGATACACCTTAATATTTTCTATTAGAGGAGAAAAGGACTAAATCTCATCCTGTTATTTGGTTGCAAAGAATTCCGTCAGCGTGTTCTCCCTTCCTTCCTCTGCTGTTAGTGAATGACAGGTTTGCTATCACACCTACAATTTATCTACTATTTCACGCGGCTGTTGCTCGAGGGTATTTATAACATAACAACCTGTAAAGTTCTTCCTCAAGAAATGAAATAAAAGAGATTAAAAACCTGCCTGAAACACAGAGGTAATTCCCAAGCAAGCAAAACAAAGTTTTTTTCCTATTTCTATATTTTGTTTGAAGCACAAGGGACCGTATAGTGGTTTAGTACATATGATTTAATACAGTAAGGTGAAGACTGAAAAAGTAAATGTTTGCAATAAAATTCTTCCACTAATGGTTTGTCTCCGGTCACACTGGATGCGAATTGGCATGTGATTTGCATGTCGTGCGGCTTGCAAATCACATGCCAAGTCGCACCCTATTGTCCGCCATACGAGCGGTCATATCGGTGCAGTTCCAACTTGCTCGATTTTGGTGCGATTCGCATAGACATCTGTGTCAGGTGTCTTGAAATCGGCATGACACCCGACTTTGAAATCGTGCAACTTCGCTGTAAGACGCACGATTTCAAAGCCGTGTTTGAGGTGACTTGGGGTGTAAAGTGTTACTAAACCCACAACAGTAAAATCAGTCTGTAGATGCAGTAAAGCATGCTTGTTATACTCACTGTGGAACCTAAGGGGTTAATCCTCTGCATTGTGTAAAAAGGCTTTTTGATCCTGTCTTCTCTGATCCTCCCCTTTTTCTACTGTCCCCAATCCATCCGCTGATCGTACAGAGCCTTGGGGGCAAGCTGCACATGCTCAGTTTGGTGTGTATTGCTAGAGTTTTGTTTTTTTTTCATTGGGAGGGTGCATGTGATCAACACAGGGCCAATCAGCACTGTCCAGACAGAGGGGTCGGGTCATGCAGCCTCATAGGACAATCGGGAGGAAAATGAAAACTCCTCCTACAAGCTTTAACCAGTGCTCTGCTGGGCACTGATAGAAGTCACAAGACTGCTATATACTGCTGATGCGAAATGGTATTTAGCAGTTTGTATTTACTAAAATAATTGCATTTCCATGTTGTGTGTACTGTGGAAGACCAGATATAGTGAATGCAGGGTCTGGGGAGACCAGATATAGTGAATGCAGGGTCTGGGGAGACCAGATATAGTAATTGCAGGGTTCGGGGAGACCAGATATAGTGAATGCCGGGTCCGGGGAGACCGGATATAGTGAATGCAGGGTTCGGGGAGACCAGATATAGTGAATGCAGGGTCTGGGGAGACCAGATATAGTGAATGCAGGGTCTGGGGAGACCAGATATAGTGAATGCAGGGTCCGGGGAGACCAGATATAGTGAATGCAGGGTCCTGGAAGACCAGATATAGTGAATGCAGGGTCCTGGAAGACCAGATATAGTGAATGCAGAGTCTGGGGAGACCAGATATAGTGAATGCAGGGTTCGGGTAGACCAGATATAGTGAGTGCAGGGTCCGGGGAGACCGAATATAATGAATGCAGGGTCCGGGGAGATCAGATATAGTGAATGCAGGGTCCGGGGAGAGCGGATATAGTGAATGCAGGGTCCGGGGAGAGCGGATATAGTGAATGCAGGGTCTGGGGAGACCGGATATAGTGAATGCAGGGTCCGGGGAGACCAGATATAGTGAATGCAGGGTCCGGGGAGACCAGATATAGTGAATGCAGGGTCCTGGAAGACCAGATATAGTGAATGCAGGGTCCTGGAAGACCAGATATAGTGAATGCAGGGTCCGGGGAGACCAGATATAGTGAGTGTAGGGTCCGGGGAGACCGAATATAGTGAATGCAGGGTCCGGGGAGATCAGATATAGTGAATGCAGGGTCTGGGGAGACCGGATATAGTGAATGCAGGGTCCGGGGAGACCAGATATTGACATGGTTCTCGAACAAAAAGTCATTTTAAATCAGTGGAGTCCATAAAAGCAAAGCAAGGTCCATTTAGACATGGATAAGTGAGTTTGGGGTGGAGGAACTTGACTGGCCTGCACAGAGTCACCTGCACAGCTATGTTCACTTAGGCTGATGCACATCAATGGTGGTATGTTCACCTAGGTCCTAGGCTGATGCACATGAACAGGGGCGGACTGAAAACTCATGGGGCCCCCGGGCAATAGGGGATCATAGGGCCCCTTGCCCAAACTCAAAAAAGCCTATGAAAAAGGTACAAGGGGCATCTCATGGGGCCCTCTACTGATCCCGGGACCTCGGGCAGTGCCGGGTTTCTAAATGGTCAGTCCGCCCCTGCACATAAATGGTGGTACGTTCACCTAGACCAGCAATGGGCAAACTGCGGGCCGTATACGGCCCGGTGGACCTTTTAATCCGGCCCGCGGAGCTAGGCTCCTCTCACAGTCCGCCCTGAAGACCGGTGTAGCATGAAAATCTGTCTCCTATGAGGATCTGTCCCCCTCGACGTATCTGCGCATGTGCCGGAGATCGCCGATCGGCTGCTAATGCCTGAAACTCGCACATGCGCAGATACGTCGAGGGGGACAGATCCTCATAGGAGACAGATTTTCATGCTACACCGGAACGGCGCGGGAACACGGCGAGAGGAACGCGCGGAGCAAAGGTAAGTGAATTGACACAGGGGGGACTTAATATGGGGGATGAATTAATATGGGTAATGAATTACTATAGGGGGGATGAATTACTATGGGGGATGAATTACTATATGGGGGATGAATTACTATGGGGGATGAATTACTATATGGGGGATGAATTACTATATGGGGGATGAATTACTATGGGGGATGAATTACTATATGGGGGATAAATTACTATGTGGGGGATGAATTACTATGGGGGATGAATTACTATATGGGGGATGAATTACTATATGGGGGATGAATTACTATATGGGGGATGAATTAATATATGAGGGATGAATTACTATATGGGGGATGAATTACTATGGGGGATGAATTACTATATGGGGGATGAATTACTATGGGGGATGAATTACTATATGGGGGATGAATTACTATATGGGGGATGAATTACTATGGGGGATGAATTACTATATGGGGGATGAATTACTATATGGGGGATGATTTACTATGGGGGATGAATTACTATATGGGGGATGAATTACTATATGGGGGATGAATTACTATAGGGGGGATGAATTACTATGGGGGATGAATTACTATGGGGGATGAATTACTATATGGGGGATGAATTACTATATGGGGGATGAATTACTATGGGGGATGAATTACTATATGGGGGATGAATTAATATATGGGGGATTAATTACTATACTTACTATGGATGACACATACACATCATTCATCTACTCTTGGTCCGGCTCCCGGGTCCAATATATGAACCCATTGCGGCCCTCAAGTCAAAAAGTTTGCCCACCCCTGACCTAGACTGATGCACATTATTGGCGCTGCGTTCACCTAGACTGATGCACATGAATGGCGGTAGGTTCACCTAGGCTGATGCACATGAATAGTGGAACGTTCACCTAGACTGATGCACATTATTGGCGGTACGTTCACCCAGGCTGATGCACATTATTGACGGTACGTTCCCCTAGACTGATGCTCATTATAGGCGGTACGTTCACCCAGACTGATGCACATTATTGACGGTACGTTCACCTAGACTGATGCTCATTATTGGCGGTACGTTCACCCAGGCTGATGCACATTATTGGCGGTATGTTCACCCAGGCTGATGCACATTGGCAGTACGTTCACCCAGGCTGATGCACATTGGCGGTACGTTCACCCAGGCTGATGCACATTATTGGCGGTACGTTCACCCAGGCTGATGCACATTATTGGCGGTACGTTCACCCAGGCAGACGCACATTATTGGCGGTACGTTCACCCAGGCTGATGCACATTATTGGCGGTACGTTCACCCGGGCAGACGCTCATTATTGGCGGTACGTTCACCCAAGCTGATGCACATTATTGGCGGTA